>NW_010168619.1:0-3544 GCF_000695765.1 Mesitornis unicolor
CCAGCCACTCATCACCAAGTCTGTAGCGTTGCATGTGACCTAAGTGCAGGACCCAGCACTTGACCTTGTTAAATCTCATACAATCTCATACAATACATACAATAGATCCATTGATCCAGCCTATTCCAGGTCCCTCTGCAGAGCCTTCCTACCCTCAAGCAGATCAATCTTCTCACCCAATTTGTTGTCATCTGCAAACTTACTGAGGGAGAACTCGATCCCTTCATCCAGATCATTGATAAAGATATTAAACAAGACTGGCCCCAAAACTGAGCCCTAACGAACAACACTTGTGACTGGCTGTCAACTGGATTTAATTTTGTTCACCACAACTCTCTGTGCTCAGTCGTCCTGCTGTTGATGGGGTCGCAATCACGATGGGAAAAACTTATCTACGCAGTTGCAGATAAGCAGGCACTTATTTATTTGCAGCACTGGGGAACACAGAGGGTAGCCCCTCAAAGGTGTGTTCCGGTGCCCACACATTTTCACAGCCTATTTATACATTTTCTAACAATAGCAAAATCATATGAGCATGCATAAGATGATCACCTTTTACTCTACCCCTCACCCTGATTGGTTCCCCACTATCACCCCACATAAGACATTGAATTACCCCTATATGATTTCTGACATAGAGAGAAAAGTTATGGCCCATTCTTCTTGTACCCTTTCTAAGCACCTGTATACACATATCCTGCTTCAAGCACCTGTACACACATATCCTACCATTCCTTCTTAACTTTGTAGAGGTCAAAGTGTCCTTTTAGCTCTACTGCTAAAACAAATGCCTACTTTAATCAGCCCGAACTTTCTTGTGCCTATAACACTGCCAGTTTTTGCAGCGAAGAGTAAACCTGAGTAAGCCATGCGCAGCCAGCTTCTCCAGGAGAATGCTGTGGGAAATTTTGTCAAAGGGCTTACTAAAGTCCAGGTAGACAACATCCACAACCTTTCCCTCATCTGCTAGGTGGGTCACCTGATCATAGAAGGAGAAGAAGCTGGTCAAGCAGGACCTGCCCTTCCTGAGTCCATACTGGCTGGGCCTCTTCCCCAGGTTGTCCTGCAACTCAGTTATTGAATTTCTAGGTGATCCCTTGCTCAAAAGAAGTACAGTAATGAAGTGAGGAAGACCTGTTTAGCTTCTTCTCGTACATCGCTTGGTAAGAGCTACCAAAATTATTGCAGCTGTCAGCTTTTTTTTTTTACATTCTTCCAGACTACTAAATTGACAACATAGCTCTTACTCAAATAAGCAGTTATGTCTACTGTAAGCACTACTATCAGTTTCCTCTCCAGGAGAAAGCAATTGTACCATTTCAGACTCAGTAGGTTAGCAACAACTTAGTTTACCATAGTGCTCTTCCACTGGTTGTTACATCTCTTTCAGCATAGGCGCTTATTATTCCTTCTGTTCTGTAAGACAAAGCACAGGGAATAAACACAGCTGTTAATAAACTGTGGAAGCTTTTCTCCACTGGAAGCTATAGATTTCCAAATTACAAGGGAACAGATGCAAGAGTTTCACTTTTATTTTTGTCTCTAAAGACAATACAGCAATCGACTGAATTGGAGTGCCGTGAATGAAGGACGGGACACGATGGGGTGCAAGCAAAGTGTCGATTTATTGTTACAAAGCTACAGATTATATATCTTTCTAACACATACGTGGGTTATTATGATTGGTTTTTCATTACCTAATGTATACGTGCGCTTATACCTATTGGCGCTTCATGATTCGATTAAAATTAACTATTCTCGGTTTCTATTAACTACTCTTGGTTTCGATGCTACAATGCTACACAATTACCAAAGTTAATAAAACATCAAGATCTGAACACCCTGCCAAGATGGTTCCGTCCTGGTACTAGTTCGAAGGTACACAGCCTCCTCAGCTGTGCAGTTTCACAAGAGAAAACAGGCTTCGCTGAGCAGCTTACTATCAGGGAGTTTCCTTTAGCATTCTTCTATTCAATTTACTTCTTGGCTCAGCATACTGTCATCTCCAGGGTCGAAAGTCCACCAGCTGCAGCTTATCCCCTGAGCAGGGGGGCTCAGGCTCTAGCGCAGCGTCTTTTAACTCTCCTTCATTGGAGCATGAAGGATCAGGATGGAAGGACCACATCCTCGCTCCCACTGAACAAGATCCCTCAGTTATTCTTTTCCATTGCCTGCTGCTCTGTCATCCTCCTTCTATCAGCAGCAGAATCCTGCAGTGCCAACAATAAACTTCAGTTACTAGATGTCATGGTTTAGGGCTGGGCTGGCCACTAAATCCTGGACAGACGCTCTCTATTAACCCCTCTCCCCTCCCCAGAAGGGAAGAGAAAAAGAGAATAAGGGAGAGAGACTTTACGGGTTGGAAAATAAAACTAACAGATTTAATAAAACAATGATACTAATACTACAGGATAATAATGTAAATAGGAAAATAATGAAAAATATACAAATATGTACAAATATATATACAAAACCAATATAAAGTCCTCCCCCACCCTCCCCCCAATTACGTGTATGTCACCAGAGGCTCTGCAGAGCCGGGCACTGGAAAAGTCCCAGACTGAACTCAGCAGCAGGTGTGAGCAGGATGCAGAACACACAAATCAGGATCAGCGGCAGACAAACTAGCAGGGTTCTGCTCAGGCCTCGGCCTCTGCAGGATCAAGATGGATGGAAGGGTCCGAGCTGGAAGGGCTCCAAGATGGAAGAAGCCTTGAGACCCTTGTGATCCCTCGGCTTTATACTGAGTATGATGTATGTGGGATGGAATACCTCGTTGGTCAGTTTGAGGTCCGCTCCCCCCCCGGTAGGCGCAGACACGGCACCCATGGTGAGACAACTTGGCCTTGAACATTATCAGTACACACTGTCTGGGAAAAACATGCTGCTAGTTTCAGCAAGTTCAGCCACTTAGAAGAGACTGAGCTGAAAAGTAAAATCACAAAATAGAAAATTAGTTCTATTTAGCTCAAACCAGGACATTACCTTCTGTCCAAAAACTGATTAAATACTTTTCAATTTGTCTTAATAAAAGCTGATATAGCCATCACTCCCTCTTAATTTTGCTCAGAAATGTCCATTTTTTGATAGTACTCAGCATCTGATGACTAAGGATTTGAAGGTGTTTGTAAAAAGTGTGGAGGTCTTTTGGGTGCTTTTTGTGTTTTTTTTGTTTTTCTTTAAACTTAAAATTTGTTACTGAATATTCTGGTTTATCTGCTATGAGATGAAACTGGTATTCAAGTCAGTCTACGCTTGTTTCACACAGTCTCAGTGTATTTCTTTTGTATCCCTGAAGTGTAAACTACTCTCATAATTCATGGAAATCTTGCATAATACTGTTTGTTCTCATATCTTGTCCTAATATTCTAATTTGTAGTGGAATGGCTACTAATATACCAATTACAACAGGTGATTTCAATTCTTCCCTAGTATTTCTCATCAATAGATTTCACAGTATTTCACGCTGCTGTTGATATTGCACCTCCTTGTAACTTACCCAGGGTAACTGTGGAAAGGCCTTTGACACCATCTCCCACAGCAT
>NW_010168620.1:0-32810 GCF_000695765.1 Mesitornis unicolor
TCCCCTTCCCACGACGCCTTCGGGGCGGCAGCAGCGCCGCCGGCAGGTGAGGGCCGGGCCGAGGTCGGGGTAGGCCGTTGGGCCCCGGGTTCTGGTCGGGCCCGGCCCGGAGGTTGCTGCAGCGGGGCGGGGAGGGCCGCGCCTCCTCTCCTTCTCCGTCCCTTCCTACGTGTCGCACCGCGGGAGCGGCCTCCTCTTCCCCGGCCTCCTCGGCAGGGCTTGTCGGCGGAGTGGGGAGCCCGCAGCCCCCAGCAGGGCCCACTCGGGGTCTACCCCCGCCCGCTTCATCCTGTCTGCTGCCCCAAGTGCCCTTGCCATAGGGGTCGGGAGTGCGGGGCTGGTTGGGGTCTGCCCCTCTCCTTGTTTGCGTGGTTCACGGCGGGGGCCCCGCTCCTAGGGTTGGTGGGCGCCCAGAGAGGGCGAGCAGAGCCTGAGGTTGGCAGCAGGTGGGTTTCACGGGAAAGGAAAGGGAACCTGGTTGTTGGTGGAGCAGTAAAACTCCAGATGCTGTGTAAATTTCATGCCCC
This sequence comes from Mesitornis unicolor, assembly GCF_000695765.1. Classification (NCBI taxonomy): domain Eukaryota; kingdom Metazoa; phylum Chordata; class Aves; order Mesitornithiformes; family Mesitornithidae; genus Mesitornis; species Mesitornis unicolor. Next base: position 528 of record NW_010168620.1, read on the forward strand.
TGGGACTTATTCCACACCCTGACAATTATTGTTTTAAGTGTTCCAATTTGTTTCTTGCAGCTGGCTTGCTGTTGTTAAAACATGGAAACACTGTGATGTGTGACAAACAGGTGTTGCATCTGGTATTGTTTACAGACTAGAAGCAATTCTTCTAGTGTTGCTTTTAATACATCTCTGATCTATCATTTTCAACTGGAACTCCCTCCTAGCCTTTCACTCTGCATCCCCTGAGCTGGATGTGTCTAATGTATGCTTTTTATGCTTGGTGGAACTGGTAACAAGGAGTTAGTGCTTGCAGTCAGTGGCTTTGTGATTTAAGTGTTGATTCTCTACAAAAGATAACAGAAGAGTTCTTTTGCAGGACTGGAGAAAGATGTCATTTGATCAGTGCAAGTCCAGAACTAAACAACTGTCTGAATCATATGTTTGTGTATATGTTTGTACACACATGCACAGCGTCAATGTAGGGGATAAGTAATAAAGAACAACGTTAGTTTAGAACAATTGGAAGCTGAGGTGGAAGCTGAAATTATAGTAGAAGCCTATGCCTTAGCTAATTTGGAGATGAGTGTTAAAGCGCTTAGAGCAGCTTGACCTAGAGCAGGGAGTATTGAAGGTAGTGGCAGCCCTGCTCTCCAGTTCTTAGCTCTGTCGTGTCCTGGTAACTTGCAAGCATAATTGCATCTTGCAAGTGGAACAGCCAGGGAATTCAAGAGTGTAAGGAAGAAACTGGTGTGATTGCAGCATAAAGGGTTGAATACAGTTCTTTAAATTCAATTTTAAAAGCGATTTATCTTAATCCTGTCAAGAATTAGTAATATTGTTCATAGTTAGAAATTGAAATAAAGAAAATATGCATTAAATCATTATTTCCTACTAGCACTTGCGTTTTCTGCAGTGTTACAAAAACTTTTATTGCTTATCTATGCCGCAGAGTAGTAAGACAACAATAAAAGTAATAACCTTTATTTGGACAGAAGACATCCTGCTTTTACTTTATTGGCAACTAAATTAAGAGTAAAAGCTTGAGTGAAGAAGCCACTGCATCCTGCTTAGAAAAGCAGATGCAATACTTGAGAATCCCATGGTTCTTGCTTCTGAGACCATGAGTCACTTAAGTAATGGAAGTATGTTAAGAGTAAACCCCTTACTCAAAATGAATGTGTTGTTGATTACATGTAATTTATATTTGCATGATTAAGCAAATATGAGTTTGCCGTTTTTGTTAAAAGCCCATGAGTGTGCTTTTATAACCACTGATTATAATTGGTTAAATGTCTCATCCTAGAGGAAGCTCAGTATGTTGTTTCTAAGTTTTTGCTTTGCTTTGCTTTTTACTTTGCCAGTTGCAGAAATGTTATATAAATACCCAGGACTTAAATATTGCGATGTTTTATTTATGGTGAGCAGAACTTAATATGTCTGAGTTTGTCATCTGATGTGCATTTAAGGTGGCTTTGCCATGGGGGGACGTAGTCAGTCTGTCCTGTCTCCTCTGTTCTGCTCTAGTACAGTATCTGTGTGAATTTGCAGAATTGGTGTAGTGGGGAAAAAAATGGAAAATGCAGAGGAGCAGGAGTGATGACATGAAGGTTTTGGGCTTAAATTCCTGTCAGAATATGGATCAGGCATATTTTTTTCCAGGCAGAATATCTCTTAAGTTGTAATTGCAGCTGATGGTAACCAATGTCCTGGTACACTGAACTCACCTGGCATGTTCTGAAGTCGTCACTGCGTTAGTGACAATCAATAGTGCAGAGTTCATACTGTACTGAAGATGAGCAAGCTCTCAGAAAGAATGGCACCTGCAAGAGAAAATCAGGACTACTGAGATCCAAGAGTCTATGTGCATTTCTGTAATGGAACCTTAGCTATAAGTAATCTATGTCTGTAGCTATCCTGTTTGCTAGGATTTCACACCAACATTTTAACTTCTGAATCTTTGTGATCGTGTAGGAAGTTTTTTGTCCTTACAACCAACATTTGATAGTTACAGCTCCCTTTTTTTTTGCTATAGAAGCAGTCATTAGGGAGTTCTGTAGTTGAACTAGAATGTGCAGTTAAGCTTTTTAGAAAAGCCACCTTTAATCTAAGTTTTTCCCCCCTTCTCATGGTTTAAAGTTGGTCAGTGTGATGCTGCAGAGCCGTACTGGAAGTGTTGATACTGCTTGCAGGAAGAGAATACAACAGAAGAAGTAAAGGGGAGGGATGTTTTAACACAAATGGTGAATTTATTTGAGTTTTAACAAATGAATTATTTGTCTTTTACACAGTGTCTTCAACCTGGGTCTGTGAGATGGTGCATGCCTCTAGATTAGGTTATTGAGAGTTCTGAAGGCTATCAAGAAAATATTTTTGCTGCTTATGTCATTTAATAGTTTTAAACAACATAACCGTGGTATGACGTAACTCCAGGATCGCTAATGTGGTAAAACTGAGGTACAGATTGTCTTGACCAAGGTGGCACTACCAGGTGAATTTAGCTGCTTGTTTAACAAGCAGAGCAGAGAAATCGCACTTACTCTTCTAGTCCGTAATGAAAACTCTGTATCTACTCAGAGGTAAGCTGTTAAGCAGGGAGGTTGTTTTCAACCACAAGTGGAGTTTGGACAGGGCTGTGTGAGAAAGCAGCAGCTCTGCTGTGCAGTACTTGATGTTTGAAAGAACTACAGACAATTAAGAAAGCTATATAAAGAAATTACAGTTAATTACTCCAAAAGGCGTTTTCTACTGGAGACAAATTGAACTTCCTTCAGTGATAGCCCTGAATGAATTGTTTTTCTGGAGGAAATATCTTTCCAAAGTAAAGTAATAGGTTGTCCAGTGAAATATGATCTAGATGGTTCAGTTTCTCAGCCTTTGTGTCCTTATTTTATTTCTCTTGTAATGAGAGCTGCTTATCTTATTAATTATTTGCTTTAATTAGTGTTCTATAGCTTGGGAGATTGTAATATGATATAAATATAAATAAGTAGTGATCCCTTTATAATTTTTGATATGTGACTGGCCATGTATGAAATGGTGCAAGACTTAATGAACTGAAGTCTTGTGTGATTGTACTCAATACTGACAGACTTTGTTTAATTTTTGATGATCGGTTACCTCCTCTTCTCAAACACCTGAGTGAATTGCAGTGTCACCTGGAGTTACCAGCTATTTGAAATCAAAATGTGCTGTGAGCTCAGCGTTATTACTGACTTTCTCTGCCTCTGTAGGGGAGATTTTTTGAGAATAAAATGAAGAGGATTCTGTTTCTAGTTAGGCACAACAGACTGAACAGCTTCCCAGGTTTCAGTAGCTTAGCATCAATATAAACTTGCAGTGTTTGGATAATTCTTATGTCTTAAACTTGTGATCTTTGCAGTGATAGGACATCATCAGTGCATTGTTGCAGGTGACAGTAAATACCATGTTATGTTGCAAGCTTAGTTGTCTGTGTGGGGAAGGCTGCTTTGGCAATGGGATCTTATGCTAGACTGTATTCCTGGCTGTGGTTAGGTTGTTCTCAAAAGAGGGAGGTTTCTCTTTGCTTTAGCAGAGCTTATAAAAGAAATGTTTTCTGAAAGCCTGTTTCTGTAAGGTGCAACGTCCAGCTCCTTTCATGTCAATTAATGCATGCCAAACCTATTTTGTTTTCAGGTATGTCAGAACACAGCAATGAATCCACAACAATTGATGACTCTCACCCAGCTGCAGAAGAGGTCCAGTCTGACTCTGAGGTGATTGGGTGATAGTTGTATTAGTGTAAAATCAACCAATCCCAGTAACAGTTTCAGACTGCCCAAAATTCGGATATGTGTAGCTCAGTGAAGTTAGTGTGGGGATGTGAGCTCATGCCTGATACCTTGAATGGGTGGGTTTGGTTTTGAGACACTATTGAGGATAATCCAATTAATTCATAACAAAGGATTACTTCAACCAGTAGTCTTTTGCTGTGCTGTGGTATTCATTTTGTAAGCTGAATAGATTTAGGTGGGGAAGAGTCTGAAATGTGTAGGTGCTGCAGGAAGAAGGGGTTGGTACTTAAAAGGCAGCAACTTTTGTGTAACCTCTGTAACAAGGCATTCTGGCTGCTGCTGGGGGAGTGAATATTTTTTTCTGTGACCGAGAGCAGTTCTTCATTCTTAGTGTTTTATTGCATTATTACCCCTCTGTTTTGTAGGTACCAAAACTTTGTGTTGGAGCTGTGTGATCAACTGATTTAAGTAGAAAAATTACCCGTCCCCTTTTTGGGCATAGGTTACCTTCTTTTAACCTGCAGTGTTTCAGCAGTATTGTTTGCTGTACAAATACATTGCTGTGGCCCAAGGAAGAGGTGGGGGAATGGAGGAAGCTGATGGGAGGTAGAGTTAGGGGTAAAGGGCAATAAAAAACAAGGGGGCAAGGACTTGTTCTTGGCAGCAGTGCTAGCTTAAAGTGTTGACTAAAATGCAGGTGGTGATTTCTTGTTATGGCTGAGCCAGATTAGCAGCTTATCCCACTTCCCTTTTCCAGCTGCTCGCTTCATGTCTTTGGTGCTTGTCTGACCTCATTGCAAGCTGATTGAACTCTCTGAAACTGGAGAATGAGCCTGGTGGAAAGGTCTGTTGTCAGGCTAGGGGGTTGGGTCTGTTTGCTGTGCAGGCAGGTGAGAGACAGGTGCATGGTGTGGTTGGGAGATGGGACACTGTGTGACTCTTAGTAGGGACTGGAAAACAGGAGTAGTGAAAGGTCCTCCTTTCAGCAAGGGAAAATGGTGGTTTAGTTCAGATATAACATGAAACTGAAGTTACAAGTAATTTTTTAACATTCTCCAAAGTTGATATGAAGGTTTGCCTCAAGTACAATCACCTGAAAAACCTGTTGTTTCTAGGCCTTTACAGTTTTAATGAGTTGTCCAGAGATGCTGAAGGTTTTCTGTTTTCTAGGACATGTATTTATTAGAGACATGTATGCATATGCATGAGCGTGATATATCAGATATAGCTGAATAAATGCACAAACGTGTATCCATGTACAATACTGCAGGATGATTTGAGATTCTTGATGAAAAGTGCCCAAGCCAGGTGTTCGTTTCGCCTTAAATTAATTTTGGAGATACAACTTTGTTTGTGATCTCTGTCAAATGAAGTGTATCCTCTGATGGTACAGGACTTCCCCTTGACACTGTGTTTTCTGACAATTTGCAGGAGGAAGAACAGAAATAGCTATGTTAGCCTAAGCTGCTCTTTCACTGTTGTGCAGGTAGCTGTGACAGGCCAAGCATTTTGAAGAATACCTCACTTTATCGTGTCAAGTAGCAATATAGCTCCTAGCAGTCTTGGAGTTTAAGCAGATGTGGGTTTTAGAGGAAGCTTAAGAAGCTTGAGCTCTTGGACAGATTTCCTAAATTAAAATCTTGTATGGCAGGTAATTAGAATATTTCATCTAGTAGTGTAGTATAGGAGCTCCCTCCAGGGAGCAGGGAGTTGGACTTGATGATCCTTATGGGTCCCTTCCAACCTGAGAGGTTCTGTGTTCTATGAAATGAAACAATTTACTGTTTAAAAAATTACTCGTGAAGTAAACACACTTTAATTTACTTAAAGGCCCTGCGTTTTGAGTTTGTTCTGTTGTGTGAAGAATGACCCAAAAAGCAGCTGTGCTCTGTTCTAGCTGTGGGTGACAACTGGGCTGTATGGAGAATTTGGTATGCTAGGCCCATCTGAATAGACAGCATCTGAGCTATTGCTTCCCAGTGCTGAATGAAGACACTTGCTGGATCCTAAATGAGAGGGACTGATGGGGCACGTTATGAAATTGCTTTTTCTTGAATTTCTAGCACAGTGACTTTCTTACATGATTTGAAATCTGAGCTCTGTGTATTTAGAACTTTTTAAAAAGCTGTGCCTGAATGTTTGGCTTCCCACTTTAGGGAACTGTTTCATAGAGCACTGTTTTTGAAAGAGTAGCTTTCAATTCAGTTTAGCTATGTTAGTTGTAGAGAAAGTCTTGATCTTCAAAAGGGGAAATTGTATCACCTCAGGATCCATGGATCCATTCCATGGATTGTGGTTCATAGGTACGGTTCTTCAAGTGGCTTGTCCTTGGCTTTTTCCCTTCTTTTCTCTGTATGGGTAAAAAGCAACATTTAATCACAATTTGATGGATTTCAGTGTCAGTAATTTACAGTCTCTGGAAGAAGTTATGGTAACCTAGCTTTAAAAGTGATGTGGAGTTAGAGGAGCATGTTTGTTGGAGCCTCCAAACAGTGGCTAAATGGAAAAAAAGCTTGGGAAGTCTCAAAGCTTACTAAGGAAATTGAGGTTACTCCTGTAAATCAAGTGGTGATAGGTGAGAGTAGGGGAAATATTAGCAATGAGGTATGCCAGAAGATGCTGCTAGTTAAGAATGATGCAGGTGATCCTGAGTAAGTACCAGTAAAATCTTCATGTTACATGGATACCCTGTAAAAGCTTCACGTGTGGTTGGAGAAGCTGCTGGTACTTCAGCCTGATCTTGGACTGAGCCCCTTCCTGACCCTTTGACTGGAAAGGGCTGGTTCAGTTTGGTGATTTAGGAGCTTTAAGGGCAGAGAGCACTATTCTCAAGTACGCACTGATGGTGTATCATGTCTTGCCAGTCTTGCACAGGACTGGGTTGAAGACTTCAGCCAACTTTTATGTAAGTAAATGAACAAACACTGCTTCGGTTGTGTGGTGATAAACTCCCTTACTGAGCTTGTGAACAGCGTGCATTTCTTCTGAGAGCGTCTCTTCCAGGTTATACCTTAGGTTGCTCTTGAAAGCAGTGGTTTCACAGCTGCCGCTGCTGTTCATAACACAGCTGTATTTTGCAACTAGCTTTGATTCTTGAATTGCATCGGTGCTTTTAAGTTCTTATTTCTGCATTTCACTTTAGAGTTGCTGCTGTTCACTGAAGGAGAGTTGCAAACCAACAGTTTAGTCAGAAGATGGCACTATATTATGATAAAATAAGCAAGTTGAACTATTTTAAAGTTTGGGATAATTTCTCTCTATGTACAAGATCAAATTCATTGCAATTCTCTAATATTTCTTATCATTAGCTACTACAATTTTATTTTATTTTTTTAGCTAAACTCATCTTTTTTATAGTTTGAGGCACGTAAACTAGGGACGTAAGGGACAAGTGTGCATAGAAAATATTTATCTGGCCCCACATGTCTCATTTGTGGCTGACACCCCCCAAACCCCCATTATCAATGGGTTAAATTTTAGTGTTTCTTGTCTCTTAGATCTTGAAGCTTTTTAAATTACTTCTGTCTGAGCTGTGCTATAGTATTAACATGATTTGGGTATGTGATTAAATGAATCTATACAGACCTAGTCTATCAGAATATTACCAATAGGAGTTTGAAATAAAATCAACCGCTATGAGACTTACACATCAAATATTTTTGTATAGATCACTCACTGGAAATTTAAGACATATGCTAACCTGTTTCTTCTTATACTGTAGGAAGGTGCAATGGCTCAAGAATCTCCCAAAAATTCAGCGGCAGAAATTCCTGTGACTAGCAATGGACAGCTGGAAGATTCTCACGAGCACAGCTTTAACAGGGTAAGGATTTTCTTTGGTGTCTAACAAGGTACCATTATCAGAAATGCTCAAGTTGCAATGCAATGCACAGCAGACTTCACTTGACATAGTTTTCTAGGGCTTTAATGGATAAACTCCTTTGAACCTCATAAATTATTTTTAAAAGTTGTGCAATCACATCATGTTACGTCATTTCAATAACCTTGTGTAAGTACAGTCAGTCACATTGTGATTTGAAGTTCTAAATGGTAGAGAAGTAACTTTTCTTGAGTTGAAACTGAAAAATTGCTATTGCATTTCTGTATGCTATATAGATGAGATGTTTCAGAATCCACCTTATTTGTTGTGTGCTGAAAAGAAGGTAAACTTCCGTAATCTCGATGCAATTTTGAGTTTTTTCCATTAACCTTGCTGCATCTGTTAGTTCTTGTCCTTGGCTGTCCAGCAGAGGGTGCTGTGGTTTAGGGCATGGAATTTGGGGAATAGACTCTTATTTTTATTTTGCCTTTCAGTTGGAAATATGAAGACAAGTTAATTATCCACATTTATTTGATATCTGTTGAAACGTAGCTTTTTCTAAGATTTAATAGTCCCATGCTGACTTGCAGTGCAGGATTGTTTCTAAAAGAAACACCTAGCAGAACTTCAGCATTTTATTCTGTCCTACTAAAATTCTGATTAGAGGGGAGAACCTTCATAAGTTTAAAAACAAATTACGAATCAATCCTGAATATTGGTAACATAAGCAGCTGCCTGATTTTTGTCTTAGGTTTTACTTGTAATGGAAAAAAACTCCTTCAAAGCTGATAAATTATTGTTAAAGTTGACTGAAAAACCCAAAGTAGACAGTGCAGATTGCAGTAACTTTTCATATGAAATGTTTATTAGTAGTGGCAATTTTTTCTGAACGTTAAATAGTGTAAAGTATTGAGTGCTCTGTAATGCACAATCAAGTGTATGCATTGCTAATTATTGACTAAGCATTGAGGGAGCTGATTTTTTATCCAGTTTTAGTCATAAGACAAGAGAAGCAGCATTTAAATATATATTAGAAGTATAGTTTTAAACATGTATTTATTATAATTATAAATAAAAAATATTTAAATTTGTAAAATATTAATTTAAAAAATACTTTAAAAATAAAATACATCCTGAAAAGAACATCTGAGACCATTTGTCTGTGATTGTAGGGTAGCTGTATAATGAGCATGGCTGTAGAAAAATTATAAAGCTCCTTGAGATGGAAATGCGTCCATATTAGAGCTCTAATTTAAAAAATATTGCACTTATTACTGGTCTTTTTTTCTACTTCTACTGAATAGGCCATGATATTTTTTATGAATAGCACTGCTATGAGGGCAGGTTTATGTTTCTTGTGATTTGTCGTTCAACTGAGATGTGCCAGTAACAAAATGTAAGATTAAGGTGATTCATGAAATAAGTTTTAAACTACATTTTTATGGAGTTGTACCTCTGTTCAGAGGGGGCAGCAAAAATACGCCTGAAAGTGGACATGAATTTCAGTTCACCTGGAAGCAGAGAAAGATTTGCTATTTTTCAGCCTGATGACCTTGATGCTGCTGTCTAAGTTATCTTTCCCTTACAGAATAATTACTTCTTCAGTGTAGTACATCCAATACTTACATCCAGTACTTAACATTCGGTTACTTACAGTAACTGGAACTTGTGCTCTTGTTAACTGGGCCAGAGCCCTTGTTAGTTCAAAATATATCACCACTTTCTATGGCACTTTACAATGTTAAGATAGTATTTGTCTATGGCACATATTAAAGTTGAAGTAAGTTTGCTGTCATGCTAATTATTTTGGTGGCTTGGTGTTAACTCTACTTTGAAACTTCCACAAACGTGTCAAATATTTGGTCAAGTTGCAGAAAACCCAAACTATGCAAGCATAGTTGCATTTGCTGCCGTAATTATTTTTGCAGTGCTTAGTCTGAGATCAACGGAGATGAAGTGCACTTAAAATATTTTTTGAACTGTCTTGTACAAGTTAACACTTGCATGTGTGATCTAAACTCAGAATATGTGATAATTGGGGCTTCTTTGTAAACAAAACAAAGAAAACAAACTTCTTGGAATTAACATCTAGGTCTGTTTACTAATCTGTGAGTCTCAAATTCTAATATTTAGCTTCTCTTCATCTTACTTTGTGTTTGTTATTTCTAATGCTTAATGCTATGCTTGCTCTGTTTTTGCCTGCCAGGTGATTTTTTTGGCTTAACCTAAAACAATATGCATTGCACCACAGTTTCTGTGCCAAGTTTTCAGGGGTCTTTTTTCCTATTGGCTTATGCAAATGACAAGCCAAGTACTGGTTTTTAGGAGGTCACTTAAGAAAGGGGCAAGAAACCATTGCTACTTCAAGTTGTACTGTTACCACAGTAGAGTTTAGAGCACTCAAACTCAATATACTCATTTCAATTACACCTTCTTGGGAAGTTGGGGAACAAAGTTATTTTAGTTCCTTGTTTTCTTGTTGTTATGATCAGGGAGGCATTCATCTAGATGTTGTACAATTCAGATGTAAGCAGTAAAACTTCATTTAACCTGTATTTTTTATTTAGTTGTCTTCAGCTATTTTATGACAAGCAGTTGTAGTATGTCTTTGATAGACTGAGCAAAGAGGTAATTGTGCAACCTCTTCTTCAGGATTCTTTAACTACAAAATTAAACTATCCTCTAGACTCGCATCCTATTTAGCACTGCCATTGGACCTCATCCATAAGCTGCCCAGGCATGAAAATATACTTCTTTTTCTTTTTTTCCACCAAATGCAGTATTTGTATGGACTCAAGCATGAGAAGCATTTCATTTTGCAAGGTAACGCAGTGTAAATGTATTTACCTGGAAATGGCAAATAGGGTTGCTCCTTCTTTGAAGAAAAATGCCATTAGTTGTGCAGAACATCAGGCAGTGTGGATTGCCATAATATCATTTCAGAAGGACGCATATTAGTTCCTGTCCTGTGGGAATGTGCTACAGCACTACTTGATGCATCTTCTTGATTCCTTCTGTTTTAAAAAAAAAGGATTCAAAAGCATATTTATAAGGTTACTTCAAGAAGAGTTTGCCCAACTGTAAAGTCTCATTCAGAAATATGCTGCTACATTCTAATTCTGTCCTGTTTCTAATAATAAGAGGTGCCTGTGGAATTCTGACAAGTTTGGTCCTGCCCGTATGATGGATGGAAACTTTTTTTAACTAAAAAAGCCTGTAGGTTCAGTTGCCATTGGATGAAATGTCTAATGTCCTTTTAGTACGAAAAAGCTTAACCCAGTGCTTTTCAGCTCTCCAAGCTGGAACTCGCTTCAGCTTTACAAACTTGGTGTGTGGAACCGATGTTTGTTAGTCTGTCTTAATAACAGAGGACTTCAGCATTTCCCAATGAAACTAAACAAAAAAAGTCTTGCTGGTTTATATTCCTCCCTGGTTTATTTCACTTACCCCTGACTTCTAGAACAGTTTTCCTCCCATGCTGTTATAATTACATGGTTGAAATAGCGGTGTTTTAATGTCACTGAGAGGGTTGGGCGCTGAGGACTGTGGGAAGGAGTGAGGAAGTATAGTATTCCTAATTCGGTAACATGTCATATGGTCTGAAAGCTGCATAGGAATAAATTACAGGCAGACCAAACAGTTTTCTGATTAATTTAAAGGTATTCAAGCAGATGCAAGATATTTGTTATGTTTAAACTACTGTACAAAATCTGGATGAAGTTCTTATCGGACTGAGTCTCTGAAACTGTTGTTCCAATAGTTTCCTTTCATTTTCAGTGCAGACTTTTCCTGGTTCTTTTTGTACTCTAATGGGGACAAAACCGTTATTAAACCTGCATGTAATGCCAGTAATGAACTTAAGGCTGCAAAAGATAAATTAACTTCATTGTGTGTCTTCAATTAATCTTACTAGACTTATGAAATAAGCTCTGGGATCTGATTAATCTGAGTGCTTGTGTTCAGTATCTTGTTCTGTAATTTTATTGCTAGACTTGACAAATAGATAAGGTCAATTCTTTGTCTTTTGCTGGAGAACGTGCCAGCCTTGTCGCTCACATCCTACCTGAAACATCCAAATTAATCTCTTAGGTTTTGCAATGTTGATTGGCATAGCTAGATTTTACTTCGGGGGATTATATTGTAATTTATGTAGGCTGATTTAAAAAATATTTCTGTGTGGCAGTTCTAGGAAAAAAATGTTTTTAGGAGATTAAACAAAAAAGACCAGTCTTTGTTGCCAAGTGGTCTGCTCCATAGAGTCTTAAAAACTGAAAATATGAATGTTAATGATGAGAGTAGAAGCAAAACTGATTGAAAACTGGATTGTGGTATGACATTAGCTAAGTCAAAAGAGATGTAGTGGAAGAAAGGGTGTTCTGAGTGTAGAGCAGTGTACTGGAGAAGAAATGTCTGTCCATGTTTGCCACTTCAGCATTGATTTAAGACTTCATCTCTCCTCCCATTTATTTTTATGCTTGAATTTATATTAATGTGAGGATCTAGTGTCTTAATTCTTGGAATATAGGAGCCAAGTTCTAGGGCAAAAAGAAGAAGAAAATGCTGAATACATACCAGGAGCTCCACTTGCACACGAATTAGGACAAGATGTTAAAGTTCAGAGCCAGCTATCTTACTGGAAGATGTTATGTCTTGTAATCTTTAAAACTCTAAAGTGTGAACTTCACAGTAAGGTGTGTTGCAATTTTTTCCTAAAGGTAACTTGAGTAGTTTTTATTTAAAATATCATCCGTCATTAACAAAATAAATGAGTGTATGATTGTTCTCAGGTTAATTGCAGCACTTTTAATGGACTCCTTGAACTGGGTAGTGATGTGGTGTTTTTAAAATACAGTCACAGTATGGTAGGGTTTGGAAGGGGCCTCTGGAGATCATCTAGTCCAACCCCCTGCCAAAGCAGGATCACCTACAGCAGATTGCATGGGATAGCATCTATAGGTGCTTCCTAAACTTGCATGTGAGGCTGTGATGGGAGACAGTGTCAAAAGCCTTGCTGAAGTCAAGGTAGACAACATCTACTGCTCTCCTCTCATGTACCCAGCCAGTCACACCATCACAGAAGGCAATCGGATTGGTCAAGCACGTTTTCCCCTTGGTGAATCCATGTTGACTGCTCCTGGTAACCTTCTTTTCCTCCATATGCTTAGAGGTGACATCCAGAATGAGCTGCTCCATCACCTTTCCAGGATGGAGGTGAGGCTGACTGGCCTGTATTTTCCTGGGTCCTCCTTCTTGCCTTTCCTGAAGACTGGGGTGAGACTGGGGTGACATTGGCTTTCCTCCAGTCCTCAGACACCTCTCCTGTTCGTCATGTCTTTTCAAAGATGATGGAGAGTGGGTTAGCAATGACATCAGCCAGCTCCCTCAGCACTCATGGGTACATCCCATCAGGGCCAGTGAACTTGTGGATATCAAGCTTGCCTAAATGATCTCTAACCCAAACCTCCTCAACCAAGGAAAAGTCTTCCTTACTTGTTTCTTCCTTTTTGTGATTATGACCCCTTAACAGATTTGTGATTTTGAAATGTATCAACAAATTTTGATGAACTCTAAAGACTTGATTTTTCTTTTATGAAGAAGAGGGGAAATAATTTGTTTGCAAGCAGCTGTTCAGATCATCAAAATCTTCCTCTTAGGTAGAAGAGCAATATGTAGTCAAAATGTACTCACCTTGTTGTAGTAAGGGAATCTGTCCTTGCTTCCCGTGTTGTAACAGCAAAGCTACATTTGGTGGGAATGAATAAGAAAGGTATTTACCTTGCCTTCTTACCACTCTGAAATTCCCTGGAGTACTGTCATACCTTCTTTTAAATGTGAAGTGCTGTGCGTGTCTTTTCTTACTCTGACTGTTTCTAAATTATCCTTCTCTGCAGATTATTGAAGGGATAATTTGCTTTGTCAGAGTGATTACAGATTTTTGGGTAGCTTTTTTGTTTATCTGCACTTGTGAAGGAAAAAAAGAGCTGCAAGAATGACATGTTAAAAAGTGAACTTTACATGCAGAAGCATGTCTTCACTGAAGTGTAACTTGTGTGTTTATAAACAACAAAAAGGTAGTGTACTGGTGATCACTGACTTTGACAATTCTGGTCATATATAAATCAATAAATGGTAAATCTCTATTTTAAATTCATATGCAAGGACATCTACAGCGGGATGTGTCTCAACTGATAACTAATATAAGTGTTAACAAACAAATTTGAATGTAGTTCTGTACACTGAACTCTGCCTTTTGCCAATGAAGAGTGTAGATTTCCTTGAACAAATGTGTTTATGTACATATACATACATATGTATATAGAGTTATGTAAAAATCCCTGAGATATAGATATATAGATATAGATATAGATATACATATACATATGGACACACACACAATTGTAGATCTTAATAATTTTCATGATCCAAAAATCAGGGCTTTATTTGAGAAGAATGTTACAATATTCTCATTTATTTAACTCTCTAGTTTGTTCAGCCTATGTTTAGCTTCAAATTAGAATTAAGTTGTACGTGTAGAAGTAGTAACATTGCTTAAGTTTGTATCTGAACTTCTGTCTTTACAAAGCAGATGTTCTACATTTTAACCTTAACTACAAAGGATTGCTTAGATTCCTATTGCAAACATGCTTAAGCAGGTTACCTGTCTACATTTCTTTGGCTACAGATTCTGAAAACTATACAATGTGCCAAGGTGCCTTCAGGAAAAAAAAAGATGCCCTGGGTTTTTGGGTTTTTTTTGTTAAATCATTGCATCTTCTCCTCGGCAGTCTGGTTATCCTTTTTCAAGTCTCTTTTTCGGCTCCTAGTGGCTTGCTACATTTTGAGTTGCATTAATTCTGTCTGAGTTACCGTGCTGAACTAAGTTGAAGCAAGGGCTTTCCAGCATGCCACCTACTGCAAGTGCTTGAATGGAAACACCAGTCAGTTGTGAAGACTGGAAGCAGTATGTATCCAGTGTTGTGATATGCTCCATTTGTGAGATTAGGTTCTGCATGTAACTACTGTTTGTTGTTCATGCTGTTTATTTTTCCTCATTTTTATGTGATGCTTCAGATACACGAATCTAGCATAATCTACTATTAAGCAGCCAGTTCACAGAATCACAGAACGTTAGGGATTGGAAGGGACCTCAAAAGCTCATCCAGTCCAACCCCCCTGCCGGAGCAGGAACACCCAGATGAGGTTACACAGGAAGGCGTCCAGGCAGGTTTTGAACATCTCCAGAGAAGGAGACTCCACAACCTCTCTGGGCAACCTGTTCCAGTGCTCTGTCACCCTCACTGAGAAGAAGTTTCTTCTCAAATTTAAGTGGAACCTCCTGTGTTCCAGCTTGTGTCCGTTACCCCTTGTCTTATCATTGTTTGTCACCGAGAAGAGCCTGGCTCCATCCTTGTGACACTCACCCTTTATATATTTATAAACATGAATGAGGTCTCCCCTCAGTCTCCTCTTCTGCAAACTGAAGAGACCCAGCTCCCTCAGCCTTTCCTCATAAGGGAGATGCTCCACTCCCTTGATCATCTTTGTAGCCCTACGCTGGACTCTCTCCAGCAGTTCCCTGTCCTTCTTGAACTGAGGGGCCCAGAACTGGACACAATATTCCAGATGTGGTCTCACCAGGGCAGAGCAGAGGGGGAGGAGTTCATGGAGTGAAAGTCTGGCTTCAGGAACTGGTTACTCTGATTGCAATAACATCCTGGGTTTTCAATGTCAACAAGATTTCTGTTCTGCTGGAATTTGGATGTTTGTAGCTCTTCCTTTTTTCCTTGTTGCTGGAGTTTGTCTTAAAACTAGAGACAAGTACCTGAATTTGTGGGGGTGGGATCCAAAGCCACTTCTTGACAGTCTGAGCCTCCAGGCAGGATCGTTCTTGTGCCCCAGCTTGCTTCTGGTTTGTGGATTGAGCAAATATGTCAAATGCGGATTGGATTTTAAAGGCTGTGTTTTCTTTGTAATTAGAAGCATTGCATATATCATAAACAGTTACTGCACATGTCCAGGCACTGACATCTTAAAGCTATGTATGGTTTTTCTCTGCAAATTTCACTATTGCTCCTCTGTACTTTTTCATCTTTTTTGCCTCTCTATGGAAGCAGAGGGGATGCACAAGAGTACCTGACTTCAGAAACTGCTGGTTTTCCAATTTCTTGATGCTCAGGTTTTTTTGTGTATTTTACCTTTTTGCATTCACTTCCAGATTAGCTTTTCATTAACTTCTCATTTTTTACAAATTAGAGGCTTGAAATTGCTTTGAACACCTGAAGTTTTTTTTAAAGTATTAAGTATATTGCATAACACCAGAGGCTTAAACTTCAATCAGATGGCTGGAAATATAGCCCAGGAAACCTTTGGGAGCTATTTGTAGAGAAGGGTAGAACAGCAAAAATGGGCAGTAGGATGGTGTGATGGTTATGGTGTATGAGTTCATAATTCAGCAATTGGCCTGCATGGGGTTTCTGTGAAGACTTGAGTTATCTGAAAGTTGCTAGTAGTAGTTAATCTAATTCTTGTAAGCTAAGCAAGGTGGTCTCAGGCAATTCTAAATCAATGAGTTCCAAAAGCAAACATAAGTCAGTGGCAACTTTGTGCTGCGAGCGGTTGTGATATTGAGTAGGTGCTGAGAAGGAAGCTGTTGAAGTGGTGCCTTTCTTGATGTTTCTCCCATCTCAAATATTAGAGAGATTTCATGTGCTATTTGTACAAATTAAGGAAGCTGTGAATTTAAAAGCTGTTTCTTGCTTAGAGTGATTTTTAAAATATCTTATACATGATGATAGTTGCTTCTACATTTCTGGTTTGTAAAATGTCTGCTCTTGGTCTTAGACCATTCTGTTCGCCTGTCAGTTCTTAACTGGAAACATTATCACTGATAGGGTTGTTTGGACCAGCTTCAGACCACATACCATGTTGCAGGCCATGTTTTTGGTAACCATTGCTCTAGGAGATGGCATTCGAGTTGTTCATCAGTACACACAGGCTATACTTACTGTTTCTTACTCAGTTGTTTTATTTGTGCATCGCAGTAGAATGCTGGGACACCAGTGAAGACATTTCAGGCTGAAGGCAGAATTTGCCTGTCTGAGAGCTGCTGAAATTGCATAATAATACTTTTGAGTCACTTTTATGTTTTGGGGTTGTTTTTTTTTTTTAAGCATTAACTTTCCATTTTTATTCAAATATTTCTAAGGACTTGAAACTTTCGTTACCAGTTGGACTGGGACTTTCTGAAACCAAAATAACATCTCATGGCTTTGACAGCACCAAAGAGGGAGTCGTTGAGGCAGGACCATATCCAGGAAAAGGTAACTGCCTTTTTTTGTCTCTGTTTCTCAACTTTAAATCTTTAGGCATATTTCATATGGTTAGGAATACAATGTTCTGTAGCTGTTTTGAGCATTTTGGTGTAAATGTACACACTGAGAGATGTGCATTAGTGATAACCTGCTTATCTTCTCTGGTAGCTGGGTTGTTAAAAGGGAATATTTGCTACACCTGTAGTATCTATCAGGGCGCTTGAGGAAACTATGTAGTGTTAAATTGGTCTGCATTTAGAGGGAAGAAAGTCCTTGAGCACCTTAAAATGGTGTCAGACTGAAGAATTTTACTATTACATTGCATTGTGTTGAAGTTTTCTTTAAATGTTGCAGTTATTGGTCTGATTTGAAACTTAACTGGAGAGTTATTTATTACGTGATACGGAGTTCACTTACCTGGAACAGTTTAATAAGTGCAATGTTTGTTGCCCCTGAGACTTGTGTCTCCTTTTTTTGTTATAGTACGAATAGTACTTCAAGGTATTGTTGTTAGGTGTGATAATGCTCTGTGCCTCTTTTTCCAGGTGCTACCTAATGAAAAAGTGTCTCTTCTTGTATTTTCTCAGCACAGAGTTGCGGTTGCCTATAGCAGAAGGATTTTAGTGAATTAAGATTGAATTCGTTATGCAAGTCTTAATGTATTAGAGAATATAAGCTTGTATTAAACAATGAGAAATACAAAGCGATAAACAAGCCAGTAATGTTAGTGTCAAAAAGCAACAGAGTGCCACGATATGGTATGTGAAAGTGATGTTGCAGTGAATTATGTAGCCTTGACGATTTCTAAATTTGAAAGGTTTGAAATGGTCTCGAATGAGCAGCAGTGAAAATAAGTCTTTGTAGTCATAGATCTGATTTACATTTCGCTTCATTTCCTGTTGGGTAAAATGTGCTTATGAAAACAGTGATTTCCATGCTGTACTTTGCATGTATTACAAAGCGAATACTGTGGTTTTTTTAAGTCTTTGAAATTAGGAAAAAAATCTAGCTAAAAAGTGGGCAGATGGCAAACTGCTCACCATTCCTGCCTCTTTGTATTCTGTCAGCAGGATAACTGTTGCAGCTGTTCAGTGCATTAGCCTATAAGGGAAAAAGGTGTCTAAGATGGGTTTCAAGCTACCCTAATATGTTTGAAACCCAAATGTTCTGTAGAAAGTTGTGTATTCAGATGACAAGCTTTGGACATGTGATTTTTAACACTTTAAGTATCACAGTTTTCCTCCAAGGATATTTTCTTCAGATTTTTCCTAATGTTCTACATAAATCAGAGGGAGGGAGAGAGAGGGAAGTAGAAATTAAGGTTTCTTATGCAACTATGGACAAAAATAGAATGATTGCCCTGTTTTTAAAAATTCTATTTGCTATTTGCATTCAAAAATGAAACCCTAATAAGAACACGCTAAGTAGACAATACTGTGGAGAAGATCTTCTAGGATTTGGGTGATGTTGAATGATGAAGCATGCACACGTCTGCATTAACACTCTGTGAAATGATAAGGATTTTTTGAACTGCTTGTCTTAGCTCGCTCGCCGAAGTGATTCAGTCTTTAGGCCTTTAGCAGGATCTTGCAGTTGAACTTTTCTGCCTGGATGAATCCAGTTACAGCCCTTACGCAATGCATCGCTGCAGAAGGACACAGCAACTGAGCTGTCTTTCCATCTCGTCTTTTCTGTGCGATTGGATCCAAATCCAAATGGGATTAATTGTATCCCGTGTTAGTCGTGCTCTATGGTACGTTTAAAAGGCAAAAGCTGTTTGTTGATTCAGTTACTCTGTGTGGTGTTCTTGGTGTTACCGATAACTAAGTTGAAATGGAAACTGCTGAAGTTTGATTTCCTTTTCCTCCAGCACTCTGTCAGCCCTGAAGTATCTCAGAGCTCTTCAGCAGAAGCAAGAAAAGCTCCTCCCCAAGATGAGGTTTACTCATCACTACAGAGAAAAAGCCGATTTGTTAATTTGGTTTTTAAATCCTGAAAACTTCATAAGAACGCCACTTCACATTTATGTAACATGAAGCAGTTGAAAAGCACTGAAAAGCATAATCCTAAAACAGCTTAGAGAACACACACAGTGCAGGTCATTTAAAGTTGGATGTGTTTTTTTGCTTGAAGAGAACAAGCAAGTGCTGTAAAATCCTTCTTTTGGGAAGGAGATTACACACCTTAACATCTAATGGCTTGTGTTATCTTCAGGATAGCTTATTGCAGGTTGTTTACACAGACTTAGGAGCAGATGTTAATCAAGTATATCTGAAATTGGCACAGATTTCAGAGCTTACTTCACCCCTTAATGCTGTGAGTAGCATTCAGTGGCTGCGAAGAGAAACCTACCTAGATTTGAAAAAGGAGGTTTCGGCTGTGAAAGCTGTATCTAACAATCTTGCGTGGTATTTTATGTTGATAGTGTGTATACTTCGCTGATGAAGCTGCCAGTTGTATTTTGATTACTCTTAGAAAAAAAATCAACCCAAAAAAGTTTGGCATCGTGACCTAGAGAAAAAGATTAAATCATGAAAACTTGGAGTAGTTCTCATGAACAGCTGCACGTCTTAAAAAGCATTTCCATCAGAAATTCCAGCGACTTTTCCCTGAATGCTTCTATTTAGTGTGCTGCTGAAGCAAATGTTTTTGTTTAGAAAAAAGCAAACTAATCTGTGTAAAAGTGCACTTTGCCTTCTAAGGGAAGATGATGGATTTTGATGGTTAAATATGTCCCCTTTTCAGGTTCCTCAGCATCAGCCCAATCATCTGTTGTATCTCCCAGCAGTGCAGCAGCTAGCAGACTGGCTGGACAAGGTTGTGATTTAATTATTCCCACAGGTATCATAGCACTGAACGGATAACGCCCTTGTCTCTGCTGACACTGTACTAACTTCTCCATGTCTACAATAATATCACTTACTGTTACTTGGAAATACAACTTCTGGGGTGGTTTTTTTTTTTGGTGGCTCTCATTTCTGGCTCTTAACAGTTCACAAAATAACCTCTGCTTTCCTTTCTGTATCCTGCTTTTTGCTCTGTGAAGTTAGTCACCAAATGTTAATAATAGCAAACAGTACCTAAAATGGGAGTAACCAAAATCTTTTATTTAGGTTAAAGCTGAAACTTCTGGCGTTTTTTGCCAAAATGATGACATATTCCAGTAGAAGAAGGTATGAGGTGGCCATTAGGAATTCACACCACCAGACAAGGCTTTGCCACTTGACTCATTTTGTGCCCATGGGCAAATTACTTAACATCTTTGTTTCCTCCTATGTAAAAGGAGAAAACCTATTCAGTTACCTCATAAGGGTGTTGAGAGGATTAATTACTTGATGTTTGTGCAGCATTTTGGAGATGCAAAGGACATAGTAGAGCTTGATGCTAAAGGAGTATCTGGAGGCATCTGTATAGACTTTTTTCCCAAACTCTTATTTACATAAATAACCTGTCAAGGCTAAGATGACTGTAAGTAGCAATAGGGATCAGTCAAAATTGTACATGAATGAATTAAAAAGTTGCTTAAAAAGTACCAGTGCTTTTTGCAGTTCTTCCTATTTTGGATGCTAGGAAATATTTTTGCAAAATTAAAACTTCAGAATTCACGTTATATCCCATACTATCTTGAAAATGCTAAGAATTGGCAATTGATGTGTGGTGATTTGCCCTAGATATTTTAATTTGTTGCTTTAAGTCTTTTCTTTGTTGTTGTTTATATACCGGTGTTTTGTAGAATTAAGTATTCCTAATACGATGAGCTAAGAAAGCTGAAATACATAAGTTAAATGCTGGCTGAACACATCTTCTGGGAAGGATGATGTTTATTGGAAAAGACAAAAAAATCAGGTTTGAAATTTATTAGTTGTACTCTGTGACAACAGTTTTAGTGTGCTGATAATATTCATCTAATGGTCTGCAGGTTGTAAGCAGACTTCTAGATGGGCTGAATCCAAGAGGGTGTTCAACTGTTGCAATTTCAAAACATAGATTCAGTAATAAACTGATCTCAAAAGCTGGTTTAAGGTTGGTTAGTAAAGCTCTGTGCATTCAGGTAAGCTTTATTTACCCTCTTACTACCTGAAATACTGAGATATATCATAGAATGGTTTGGGTTGAAAGATAGATACACACGTTATATCAGTTTTGAAGTAATTATTTCTTTCTGGAATTGACTTTGAAAATCCACATCTTTACCTCACATTCTTACTGCCACCTTGCTCTGCTTTTGCCTGTGCAGTTGCACGAATCTTCCATACCTGCTGTTAATCCCTTAAAACAAAAAAAAAACCCAAAGGCCTTGAAGGTTTGCTTTGTGTCTGACACAGGGGGCAGAGCGCAGCAGAAGAGCGGACCTGTTGTGTTGGCAGATGAAGTGAAAAACCCAGCAATGGAGAAATTGGAACTGGTGAGAAAGTGGAGCCTAAACACTTACAAGGTATGCAGACATATGTTTGTGTGTGTGTGTATGTATTCTAAAAGTGAGTTTGCTACTAGATTGGACTGAAACTATCAAAGTATTGTACTGCTGTAATTATCTGTTGTTGCAATGAGCATAAGCAAGAATCCGTAGGGAAGGCTTAGTTTTCTTCCAAGTGTAGCATTCTTTGTAAGCCTCTCTAAATCCCTGCTTTTAAGTGGAAAATCTTACATAGGTATTACTGATTTAACGAGGGACAGAGTGTTCCATTTCTCATGTCCCCTTCAACATACAGGATGTACAGATTTCAGCACTGATGCTTGTAATTGTCTTTGAGTTGATTGCTGATGTAATAAAATTTTAGCTAATGGGGAAAAAGTCAGGCCTATCTATGAGTTCCATACTTTTTAATTGCTGATCTGATGCTTTTGTTCTGTCTTGGCTGATGTTTTTTTTTTCTTAGCATTGGAATTGCTGCTTCAATTCATGTGTGTTTTACTCTTGTATGGTGCTTCCTTGTGATCAATTGGGATTTGATAAAATGAAAATAACAAAAAAATAAAGAAAAGGTGCTTGTAGCGCAGCGGTGTGTGACAGTATTGCTGTTTGTGGACATCCTGGCTTGCTTTGTTCCCGTTAGGAACAATATAGCTAATCTCAATGTAGCTAACTGGCCACAGATTAGAAGAGGGGAGACAGTCTAGCAAGTTCTTGGGGTACCCAGGCCCCTGAGCTGGAAGATGGGGATTGGAAGGTTATGGAGCAGATCATATGGAGTGCCACCGTATGGGACAACCAGGCAATCAGGCCCAGTTAGCATGGGTTTATGAAGGACAGGTCCTGCTTGACTAACCTGATCTCCATATATGACAAGGTGACCCACTTTGTGAATGAGGGAAAGGCTGTGGATATTGTCTACCTACACTTGAGTAAAGCCTTTCCCACAGTTTCCCACAGCATCCATGTAGAAAAGCTGGCTGCTCAAGGCCTGGACAAGCATGGCCTTTACTGGGTAAAACACTGGCTGGGTGGCTGAGCACAGAGTTGTGGTAAGTGGAACTAAATCCATTAGTTGGTGGCTGATCACAAGCGGTGTTCCCCAGGGCTCGCTTCTGTTTAACATGTTTATCAATGATGTGGAAGGGGAAATTGAGCGCGCTTTCAGTAAGTTTGCAGATGACACCAAACTGGGTGGGAGTGTTGATCTACTTAAGTGTGGAAAGACTCTCCAGAGGAACCTGAATAATCTGGATTGATGGGCTGAGGTCAGTTGTATGAGGTTTAACACCACCAAGTGCTGAGTCCTGCACTTGGGTCAGAACAACCCCATGCAGCGCTACAGGCTTGGGGAAGAGTGGCTGGAGCTGCCAGGCAGAAAAGGACCTGGGGGTGCTGATTGACAGGTGACTGAACATGAGCCAGCAGTATGCTGAGGTGGCCAAGAAGGCCAATGGTGTCCTGTGGCTGTGTCAGAAATAGTGTGGCCAGCAGGAGAAGAGAAGTGATTGTGCCTCCCTGCTTGGCACTGGTGAGGCCGCACCTCGAATGCTGTCTTTGGTTTTGGGCCCCTTACTACGAGAAGGGCATTGAGGGGCTGGAGCGTGTCCAAAGAAGGGCAGTGAAAATTGGGGATGGGGTCTGGAGCACAATTATGGGGAGTGGCTGAAGGAACTGGAATTGTTTAGTTTGGAGGAAAGGAGACTGAGGGGAGACCTTATTGAACTCTGCAACTACCTGAAAGGAGGTTATTAGTCTCTTCTTCCATGTAGTTTGTGACAGGACAAAAGGAAATGGCTTCAAGTTGCACCAGGGGAGGTTTAGATTGAATATTGGGAAAAATTTCTTTACTGAAAGAGCAATCAAGCACTGGAACAGGCTGCCTAGGGAGGTGATGGAGTCACCATCCCTGGAGATGTTAAAAAAAGCCTGTGGATGTGACACTCCAGAACGTGGTTTAGTGGGCATGGTGGGGTTGGGTTGTCAATTGGACTTGATGATCTTAGAGGTCTCTTCCAACCTTAATGGTTTTGTGATTCTATGAGATTCTTATTTATGCTCTGACCGCACTCGTTGCGAAGCTGCATTTTGCAATTCCTGTTGCAGACTTTACTACCAAAGTTGTATCCTATATTGGTAGCATTTGCTATGCTCTCCCAGATTTCTGATTCTTGACTGACAGATGTCTCCTAGGTTAGCTGTGCTCTTTCTTGTTAGTTAGTTGAATCTAATGAAGTAGCCCAAATAATCTGTACCTTCCAATCTAAAGCTTATGAGTTATGACCAACTCATTCTGCTTGATTATTCCTGAGTCTTTCCTGTGTTTGTCTATTAAATTTAGAAAGGACATAAAAGTTCTAGCAGGTTAAATGAGTATCTCCTTTGGACGTAAGTATAGATAGGATTAAACTGAAGTACTTGAATTTGGAAACCTTGGGAAATCTGGTGATGTATTTGGGGAATGTGATATAAAATAGACTTGGGCATTATTTCACCTAACAAAGTAGCAGCTTTAGACTTAGATTAAGTCCGTTCAAAGTAGTTATGACCTTGATTACTATCTTGGTTTCCTTGTAATTCTGTTTCTAGCAGTAATTCTTCACGTAACTTGGTTATCCCTTCACCTCTTGAGACCACAGTTTGACTTCAAGCAACTTACTCTACCAGTAAATAATTCCTGCTTTCCATAGAGAAATGTTATGGCTTTGCTACACATCTGCTTTGCAAATGGCTTCTCCTGGGTCTCGTCAAGGGAAACCCAAATGTGCATCTTGGGAGGCTCAGTGCCAAGTTGGGCACGAGTCTCTGGCCAAGGAGGTGTCACCGATGAGTGGGATGTGGCAGCAGCTTCAGCTGTCACAGCCTTTGGCTGGGTGAGAGTGTCTGCAGCCTTGTGAGAGCATGTTTTCTGCTCACTTGTTAATGAGCTGCAAATCTGTTAGGAATTTGACTTGTGACAGAAAAGAAATACTGAGTCTTTCTGAGACAATCAACTCAGCTTTATAGATCTGTGAATAATGAGAAATGCATTTTAATAGTTTGACATATTTCTCAGTAGAGTTCCCAGTTAGCTTTAAAAAACATGTTGGCTACCACCATCTCCTTACCTCCCACCCCTTCCAAAAAAAAAAAACCAAAACCAAAATAACATTTTTTGGAAAATATAACATGGATGGTTGGTAGACAAAGCCCAAAAGATCACCAAGTAGATATTTTGATGCAGGACCAGTAACATTCCCATTAACTGACTTTAATGCAGTGGGCTAAATTGCTTCTTTTAACTTAATGAGATTCACCAAACCTAAAAAGAGATAAGTGTTCTTTTACTTGAGAAACAATTAGTTATGCTCTTGATTTGCTAACTTGAATATTCATCTTAGCAGGAGTTGAGACTTGTCCAACTGTTCTTGCTGAGTCCTGATAAACTTCTGAAGAGTGTGTTGTTTTTTTCAGTTTGTTGTGCAAACTTACATTGGGAGGGGTGATTGTGAAAGAATTGTGTGTAATTATATGTCCCTTGAAGCTGAAAATGGGTGTATGCAGTGCTGTCTTGAATGTGCTTGAATCTTTATAATTTAAATTTTTTTCCCCCCAGTGTACACGTCAGATCATCTCTGAAAAATTGGGTCGTGGCTCAAGAACAGTAGATCTGGAACTCGAAGCTCAAATAGATATATTGAGAGATAACAAAAAAAAATACGAAAATATCTTGAGACTGGCACAGACGCTGTCCACACAACTCTTCCAGATGGTGCACACCCAGAGGCAACTTGGAGAGGCATTTGCTGACCTGAGTTTGAAATCATTGGAGCTTCATGTAAGACTTTTATGGTGTTAAAAAACAAAATGGCAGAGATGAAGATAAGCCTAAATGACTTGTGCAGGGTATATAACAGTTACCAGCTGTTTCTCTAAACATTGTAGTTAACAGTGTATTTATTACATGCCCTTTGTGTTAAAAGCTTATTTAAGTCACTTAAAGCTACAGGAAATTATTGAAATTACTCTAGTTTTTCATTGTTTCTTAAAGGTTTGCCTTTAGTTGATGATTGGACTCAAGAACTGGCAGCTTTCCTTTATATAGAAAATGCATTTTACTCTTTCCTTTGCTTCTAATAAAATATCGGAGCGCTCTAGAGCCTTACGCTGTGTCAGTTAGAGGATGTCTTTGGGAAATATGCCTGGTAGTAAGTAGTTTAGGGCACATTACTTCACCTGTGCACATTGAATTTGAGCCAGTTATTTTTCTGTACTATATTCAAGCACTGAGATTTCATCTCAAAGTCCTTTTTTAACCAGGATTTTTTTTTAATAGGACTAATCTGTATTTTTATGTTGTTTGGACTTTCCTGAGCAAGAGAGGCAATCCTCAGATGTCTGCATTTGGGCTGTTAGGTTTCCTTAGGTTAGAAGTTTGTGACACTGGCACTTTTTGTTACTGATAATAAAGCTGTCTGTTGTGAAGAGAGAGAAGGTAGATGTTGTTACAAAACATAGTAACTGGCTTGCTTCTGCATTAATTGTTCTGTATTTCCAACGATAAAGCAATCCGGTACTGCTACTGATCCTTTGGATGAAACAGTATTAGGGAACTTAGTGATTCCCTGGAACATAGCTGCTGAAACAGCCCAAATTACCTTTGTGATGGTTAAACTTAAAACCTCTGCCTGTTTATTCTTCCTTTCTCATGGTTGTCTACTCCCATTGAGTTTTAAGGGAGGAGGTGGAGTTTGTGCTTGCACAGAGGAACCTTAGCAGAGAGCTAGCTGAAAAAATATGAGACTTCTGCACTGGAGCACATGGGTCTGACAGATGAAAATCTGTCAACATAGAGCACTTGTAGCAGCTGAGAAATTAACTCTGGTAAAAGAAGTTTTTAATAATCACTTTACTCTGGACACAAATATGGGCATGTGGTTTGTGGCAGAACTTAGGGATTGCTATGAGGTATGTGCTGAAGCTGGATGTTTCTTCTGAAACTTGGATTGAATCTGGCATTGTGCTCTTGTTTAATGAACGTTTTTTTTCCATGAATAAATAGCTTGTAACTTCCAGTGGGAATACTGTTCAGGTTCTCCGAGCATCTTGTACTTGTCTTGGAATTTGTTTCAGTCATTCATCTCTTGTGTAGATTATTGAATGGGGCTGTTGATGAAAATCAAATAAAGGTTTCTGCTGCTGTAATAAAAGTTATCTAACCTTTGCCTCCTGGAGACTTGCCTGCTGTTTGTCTCTTTCCTCTTTGTGTTTCCCCTTTGTTTGATCTGTACTGTGTTTCCATCTGTAGCCTGGCCTATTCTTCTTAGATGTTTGGATAGCAGTCAGGCCTCTAAAACTTGTGCAAGACTAAAAGTAAAATCTCTGAACAGTTAAGTCTTTAAAATTATAACAGTATATAGGTTTAAACCCCCCCAACAAACAAACAAAGCAAAACCTTCGTAAGGTGTAATTTTACACATGTTAACAAAGTGAGATCTTAATGTGGTGTGTACGGAGGTATTACTTAATGTCCATGTTTTGCTGTTTCTCTTTTGGATACAAAGATATCTCCTGGTTCCAGGCTCATGTGCCTCTAATTATATAGACAGATGAATTCCAATTTTAATTGACCTGTGTGTAGAGTATGAACTGAGTTTAAACTCCTGATACAGAAAGGATTTCCTGTCTCTTTCGTCAGAGGTATCCACAGAGGTCATGGACAAAACTCAGAAGTTTTTATGTCAAGCAGTACAAACTAGTGGAAGGACAGCTTTGGTGGCTCGCATGTTTCTTAGTACTGCAAGCCACTGCAGTCCCATCCTTCTTGCCCCCCTCCTTTGAAAGGGTGGTGTTGCTCATTTGGGGCTGTGATGATGTGGGTCAGCTGGAAAACCTTGCCTGCAGGAAAAGAGCTGGGAGTAAGCGCAGCTGAAAGGGGCAGTGCTGCTGCTGTTGACTCTGCCTGTATGTTCTTGTTACTTCTGTTTGTAGCTGGCAATGTTAGAGCAAAATCAGCTGGAAAAGACTTTATTTTTTTGGTTTCAGCAAGATCTGTAGTGATTTGGCTGGCTAGTTTTGCCACTCAAGCAAAGGTGACAGAGCTTTAGTGGTGTTTACAGGGCTTAGCTCATGAAATCTTGCCCTATGTTCTCATCCCTTTTTTCTTTTCCCTCAAATTGCTCACTTCCACTGCACCTCCTTTTCTCGAGGCTTCTTCCCTTACCGTTCCCTTTACCCTTATCGAGTTGTTAATGCTAACATGAAATACATTTGGCTTTGGTGGTTATGTTGTAGATGGATGAAAGGAACCCGGGAGAATCCAGCACTTCTGAGTCAGTTGTTGGCAGTGTGCAAGCCTAAAAAGACCAAGTTCCAAATGTGAACCTAGTGTGTTTTGCAGCCATTACAACCAGAGACTGTACGCTTTTGTGAGAACTCCCATCTGCAGAATAAGAAGATGCCATATGGATGACATAAATATAATAATTGGACTTGTTTGGCATCCATGCATTAGGAAAATCTTTGCAGCCTTGGTCAGGGCTTACAAAAAGACATGAACAAACATACATCCAAATGTGACTGAAATGCCTTGGAAATAATTTCGCCCTTGTCCCTTTGAAATTTATGGTTGAGCTACGTGGTAATTTTCTTTGCTATTCATTATAATGCTCTGCTCTTCAATTATTTACAGCCTATTTAACTGTGATAGATGTTGGCGTTTTTTTGCAGGGCTCTTTTCCAGAATGTAAGAATAAAACTTAATAGCTAATTAATGCTGTCTGCCCTTGTGAATTTACTGATATTACTGTATTTAATATAATGGTGTCTCTGTTGGTATTAAAGCATTACCTAGACAACCACATGAGAGATGCTGGGTTAAAACCCTGCTGAATGACAATGTGAAGATTATATTAGCGCTTACTTTTAAGTAACATTCAAGACCTCCAAGTGCAGAAAAATCACATTATAAAATAGAGTTGAACATCTTGTGTGGTAGCAGAATTGTAAACCATGTTTTACTGATGTTAGAGAGATGTCATAAAAACTGTGAACTGAATATTGTGTTGAAATCACATCTGTTTATTCATAGCGATACCCAAACATAAGTGAAAGAACTGTCGCATCTGTGTGCTTGTATTTTTTTATAGAGTTGTTGATGAATGTTGTGATTTTAAATGATCTACAGTTCTGTTTTCTCTGCTTTTTGTTTGTAGGAGGAGTTTGGCTACAATGCAGATACGCAGAAACTTCTAGCTAAAAATGGAGAAACTCTTCTTGGGGCTATTAACTTTTTTATTGCCAGTGTGAATACATTGGTGAATAAAACAATTGAGGATACATTATTGACTGTGAAACAGTATGAAAGTGCCAGGTAGCTATTCTATATCTAGCTATTTTCATTACAAACTAATCCTCAGGAAACGGACTTTGTGTCAGCTTAGTTCTTATTTGAGTGACCAACCTGTCAGATAAAAACCTTATAACACAACTCATATATTTAGGATTTACAGTTCACTGCCTCATTGCACGTATCTTCCAATGTTTTGTAGGTGTTCTGTTGTAGACTTAATTTCACTTGGTAGCTCGAGGAGTAATTATTGCTATTTTTTTTTCCTGTGTGCTACATTGAGGTGGCTTTCTAAGCAGTGTGGCAGTGCAACATTAACCCTTTTACCCAGCTACACTGTAATAGGTGAAATAACCTCTTTGAAAAACAGGTAATCATGTGCTTCTGTTGATGCACAGTACATGTAATTCACACTGCAGTTGTCATGCAGGAGTTGCAGACTTGCCAGAAAGTGGAAAACAAAAAAGTTCATTTGAGAGCAAATAACATCCTAGTAGATGATGGGATTTCTGCCCTGGAGAAGGAAGTTGCAGACTAGCCAGAAAGTGGAAAACAAAAAAGTTTGAGAGCAGATAACATCCCAGTAGATGATGGGATTTCTGCCCTGGAGAAGGTTACTTTTGGATGTGGCACAGTATCCTGAAGCCAGGTGCCCTTCTCCTGCCAGGATTTGGACTTGTGGTGCTTTCTGATGCTTGGTTCCATTCTGTTCACTTAATAGGCTAAAGTGTGTTTCTTTTAATTTGCCAGAGGATGTAGTTTATGCATATAGTTTTGTGATTATTTTTTTTTAGGTCAGAAATTGCAAACTGCTTAATTTTTGAAGTTTTCCCCCTTTTTTTTTAAATCATTCTGTTCTAAAGCTTACTTATAAACAAAATAGTAAGTTACTGTTTTGATACGTAGGTGAACTTTCAAAGGCAGAATTAATGTGAATGTAATGTATTGCTTTATTTTTGAGAAAGTATTTAAAAAAGAAAGGTTCACACATTTGCCAGGTATCCCCTTGAAAATGTATACATCTGCTATGATTGTTCTTGCCAGTCATTTTCAGTAGATACTTCTCTCCTGAAATACCTTCATTACTTTCGCTTTCTGTTCATTACAGAAATCAAGTATTTTATTCAATAAGGCAATTAAATTAGAGGTTCTTCACTTACGTAGCCAGTCCATCATTTTGCAATGTGGAATTAGGTCACATTTATTCCTGTGCCGCCTCTGTCCCCAGTTGCACTTCGGCATTCATCTGTTCCCCTCTTCTATCAACTCTCTATTGGTTTGTTTCCTTTTGGGAAATAAGTCATAAACTGTTTAAATAAAGCCGGAATCATAGTGGCAATAACAATCAGGAAGAGCCCTGTGAATATTACCCTGTTTACATCTGAAAATGTTGTATTTTATTTGGGAACGGTTACACCAACTGGAAAAGCTGTTTTTTATAACCAGTTTTTGCAGTTTTAAAAGTGTCTGCGAGAAAGCATATTGGAAAAGCCAGAAATAGGTTGGTTTTTTTCCCATTTAAATTGGCATCCCTCACATTTGAAAGCTAAAAAGTGTGGAAGGAAGAGTGAGGTTTTGGGCAGGGCAGCCCATGACCTCGGGGTGATTTCTGGTTATTGTCTGTCTCTTTACCTGGTCAAGTGCTAAATGGCTGTGGAAAATGAGCACATGTTGGAGAAGAGGAGGAGGAAAAAGGTTAGAGGCTGTTGCTACGTGTGTCTCATCCACTTGCAGTAATGTTTTAAAATGGAAAAATAGTTTCTCTGGCAAGAATCCAGCGTTTGGTAGACTTATATGTAACACTGGAAAGCAGAGGATTAATTACTGATACAATCTTTAAACTAATAACATTCCATAGGTGCTTTTCCCACTTAGAAATGCTGTACCTTGATGAATAGAAAGCTTAACTTAAATAAACTTCTGTGAAAAAATACTTAATGTTTTGAAGACAAAACTGAATTTTTAATTCAGAATTAAGTTTAAATATAACTTTTAAGAGGGTTTTTTCCCATTAAAATGAGGGAGAAAGTATGACTGGTTTGTTTCTATTCATGTAGTAAAATGTACAGTCTAATATGGAAGGATATCAAGGAGGCTTACAACTTTTTTTAATAAATAGTGGTATATGAAGCTGGTACAATTAAAAGATTGTCAAGTATCTGCAGGCAAGAACCTATACATTAACATTAATTCTGATTTTTTGCTAGCAATATCCAGGATAGATAATTTGGAGAGGTCAAGAATAAATTAGAAATTACTTTTCATGTCTTATCTAGAAGTGGGATATACACCTCTGGTGTGGAGTTAGCTTCAATACCTACCCAGCTGTTAGCCTCCTGTCTTTCTATTCCCTTATCTCCTTCAGTGGTGGTAGTGATCCAGAGTCTGACTTCCCTAGGAAAATAAGATAGGCCATCAGAGCATAAGTAATGTATCATCTTCTTGCAGCCTGTTTATCCATAGATAAGTTCTTGCAAAACTATTTGTGGAAGAGCTATAAAACTGTTGCAATAAATGCATGCAGAGAAGCCTGGAGCATGCTGTAAAAGCCCTGGGACAGAGCTCGGTAGAAGTGAGCTGATGTGAAAACATCTGTTTAAATGACGCATCCTGGTGCTTCTCTTGTTCTTGTCACAAACTTCACTGAGTTAATTCAACAGCAGAAGAATAACCTGGGAAAAAATAATACTGGCTTTATTTGGGTTAATGAACTGAGATGTCCAAGGAAAGGCTCTGACCGCTGAAGCCAGCACCAAACAGAGCTGGGAGTATGTGGCTTAGACAGGAGCAGAAGAGGGAGGGTACTTGTGGGGCAGCTTTATACAATGTACTGCAGGGTGGTCTTGCTTGATGAATAGGAAGCGGGGGGGAACTTGCCTGGGTTTCCGTATTTGACTGCATTGTTCATCTTCTATTGTACTTGGCACTGTATGTGAGGTCTGTTTTGAGACACTGTCTTTATTTTTGTTTCCTCCTCCTCCTCAGGATTGAGTACGATGCCTACCGAACAGACCTGGAAGAGCTGAATCTTGGCCCTCGTGATGCAAACACTCTGCCAAAGATTGAGCAATCACAACAACTGTTTCAAGTGCATAAAGAGAAATATGACAAAATGCGTAATGATGTATCTATCAAATTGAAGTTTTTGGAAGAAAATAAGGTAAGCTACAATTTCCGATGTACTCTTTAGAGGCTTTGTCCTGTAAATTTCTGCTTTGCTAGAAATACTGTAGTTGTTAGATCTTAAAATATATTTTAATTTCATTATATATCTTAAGTGAGCAAAGAAAATAA
Organism: Mesitornis unicolor; assembly: GCF_000695765.1. Taxonomy (NCBI): domain Eukaryota; kingdom Metazoa; phylum Chordata; class Aves; order Mesitornithiformes; family Mesitornithidae; genus Mesitornis; species Mesitornis unicolor. The sequence goes on from NW_010168620.1 coordinate 32,431, forward strand.
GCTGAATTTTCGGAGTTCTTGCTGTATCACTGGAGGACAGTCTTTTACAACACGCAACTTTACAAGTCCGTAATCAAGTGGCTCCAGCTACAAATGGCAGGCACTATGGCAGTAAGTTTCTTGTTGATATGAGAAGTTTCAGGTTTGGAAAAGCATTACTTCTCCAGTTATCACATTTAATTGTTAAATGAGTCATATAACTACTGATTTAAGATTCAAAGTAATACTTATGTTTGACAACACTATAATGGAGAACAAGCACAAAGAAAGAGAACTATGAAGATGCTTCTTCAAAATTAAGCTTTTTTAATAACTTGAACTGAGAAATACAACTTACTGTAATTAATGTCATTATAGTTTCTTCTTTCTTTCTAAGTGAC
>NW_010168620.1:32841-44042 GCF_000695765.1 Mesitornis unicolor
CTCTTCAACTGTTGGTCTGAAGGGTTTTTTTTCTCATATGTGTTTATTCCAACCATACCATATAATTTATACCCTCTAATGATGGAATTCTTACCCTGCTTACTCTGTCTACCAGGCAAAAACAGACTTGCTATATAGAACACACTTTTAAATTGTGTTTTCTTTGATAAACAAGTCTTTCTAAATTGCTTTGGATTAGATATAAAAATGACGGTTTTTCAAGATCTGGTTTCTGTTCATACTCATAGTAAATGAAATAGTTCTAATAATCTACTACTATATTTCTTGTCTCTTCAGAGGGAGGAAAATACAACCAAAACTTACATGAAAAAATAGCTGTTTGTCAGTTTGCCCCTGTCTAGCGGTGGATTAACACTTTCAGTATGGGTAAATGCATGTCTTAAAGATCTGAATGTAGGTAACAACGGCCTGTCAGAGAATCCACGAGTGGCCCCAAATGACAACAGTAGCAAACTATGCTCCCTGCATGAAAGGAGAGTACTTTAAGGGAAGAGCTAAACCAATTAAAACTGATTATTATTCAGAATTCTTGAATATATTACCACATACACAGTTGCATCAGCTTCTTAGAATAAAGATGAAAGACGGGAAAGAAAAAAGTGGATAAAATCAACAAACCTTTTGGTTGCCAAAACAGTATATGTTAAAAATGTAGCTCCTGAGCACTGTTACTTCATATAGGTATTGCATTAGGACCAGGGGTCTGAAGTCACACAGCCATTAGGAGCTGATGAACCAGATCATCAGATTATTAAAAACTGGTATTGCCCTGCCTTTCATTCATTGTTCTTGCTGAATTTTTAGCTCATTAACTTTCAAATGGAAAAAATCCCTTTGAAATTAATTTTCTAGAACAAGCTGAAGTCTAATCTAAATGCTGATACTTGTGCTTCAATTAGAAAACTGCTTATAAGAACCGAGTTTTAAAACTATATTGGTTTGAAAACAGGTGTACTGAAGGGGTCTGTTTTCATCCTCTAAGTTGTTTGCTACTAATACAATGTGGTTATGTTAAAATGTTGATCCTTCTAGTTCATATCTGTACTGTTGAAAATGGTTGAATGGTTGAATATCTCCAGTTCAAATTGATTGGAAATAGCACTTACCCTGCTTCCTCTTGGCCTGCATTAACTACATAGCAGGCCAGTCAATTTATGCTTATACTGATGGGAAAGCTTCAGAGTGAAAGAATTTTATTTCTCTCTTGTACAAAAATTTTCCCTACTTTTCTTAAAAGAAACTAAATCAGATAATTTAGGGAACACTAATGAAGTTGTCTTTCTGGTGCCAGTCTTGAATTAGATCAAGCATCCTGTTAGCAGGCACAGCCTACAAATTTTGTTTCTATAAGAGATTGTTTTTTCCTTCCTGCCTTTTCTTTTAGATTAATACAGAGGGGACTTTCACATGCTTAAGCCTTTTTACCACTGGTTGACATTTCTCAGTTTTGACACTAGAGATGTCAAAATATTTTACTAAAGGGTGTATGTAATTTTGTTCCCAAATAAGCCATAAAAAGGACTTCCTTTACAATCAAATATTGGCTTAAATATAATTATCTACTGAGGTCTTTACTTGGGTAAGCTTTACTTTGCTGTCTTCTATTTATTCTCCACAGTAAACAACATGCAATCTTAATCTTAATCCAAAATTTTCATTTCAGGAGCAATTTTTTCCCCCAGTTTGCATCTACCTCTGATAGCTTTTGTTCTTCTCTTACCCAGAATGCTTCCGGGGTGTCGTGGGAGGCAGTGGTTAGCTGAGAGATGATGTTCTTACCAATCTGACATCTGTATTCCTCTTTCAATTAATGTCAGTGGAGGGGAGCTCCTCGTGGACCTCTTCTTGCCCTGCAGCTAATGTTAAGAAATTGGAATGCACAATTGATTTGTCAGACCACTGTATAACCATTAAAAATGTTAATTCTTAGCTGCGTACAAAGCTTGTGACTGCTCTTTAGTCACTGACATTTTATATTTTAAAGGATTATTAACTCAAAAAGTATAGGATCAGTACAGTCCGGCCAATGTTAAACAAAAAAAGTAAATAGTATTGTTTTTGCATGACAAATTAATGTCAAAACAGAATCCTGGATACTCTTTTTTAAATGTACCTCCACTAGATGCCCTCAGTTAAGTTTGCACTCAAAAGGTTGGTCCCGTATTTGGTTAAGCATGACATATGAGGAGAGCAGGGAAAATGGGGAGGTGATTCAAGCTGTCACTGCAAGGGAACTACAAAACCAGTTTAACTGGCTGCTGGGCTCCTGTTGGGCTGTGTTGCTGCAGATGCCACCAAACAGCCCTAATCTAGCTGGCCTTGCGTTTAGGGGAAAAAAAGGCATCACATGATTGCAGTCTTTGTGCCCGTTCTCCTGGGTTTGTATGTTAATATTTCAATTAAAACCCCAAAGGTTCAGAGACCTGGATTAGAGTGAAGCTGGGACTGCAAGTTTGTGTCTGTAAAACCAAGATATACGAGATTTCTGTTCACTTTCACTAGAGCATTTGATCTTGAAGTCAGAAACGATTTTTTGTATTCTGCTGCAAAGTTATATTGGTGATATCACCAGCTGGCAGAGTTCTGTAGAAGTTTGTGACAGTGGGTAATGAGGACAAGAATAGCTGCAATCAAAATCTGTAGCTTGCAAATAGTTAATTTATTTTTTAATAAGGATGGCGGCCTGTTTTTAGCTTAAAGATTTCTGCCACTGAAAAATTTTTGAAAAGGCGTTTTTTTGAGAAAGACACAACTGTTATTCATGTATGCACTTGAGAAATGTCAAATCTTTCTGTGTAAAGAAAGAAATCGAATGTACTTCTGTGAGTTGTACTTCTGGAGTTTGATTTTTAAATGCTTGCTTCTACAGATGAAAGCAATAAGCAGTCTAATGGAAACCCAGATGATGTATCTGTTTAGACCAAATAACTTCAAATAAAGATGGGTAGGGGAAAGGATTATGATAGCTGTGAGGAGGTACAGACTGAAAGATTTGAAGGGAGTGGGGAGCCTTTTTGGTCATTGAAATGGGTAAATGAGAGGATGTAAAGAAACTTGTACTTTTTCTGCCATGGAAAATATGGTGTTGAGAGAGAGGTGAGGGAAGAGGACAATATGTAAAAAGAAATTAAATATGAGAAGCATCCAGAGGAAATGGGACAACTCCAGTCCAACCTACAGTATCTACTGTATATGAAATTTGTCTTCTGCTTATGGCATGCCCATTTTTTATGCTTATCCGCAAAGCTCAGTTTTGTTTTGAGACTGAAGTTTGCCAGGTCTATTATGGCGTGCGTACTCTGCTCGTAATTAGGAACAAATAGGCGTATGAAGTTAATTAACAAGGAACAACGATTTAAAATTATGTTCAACTGCAAAATGTGATGGCTTTTTGACAGGCTTGCTAGTCATACGCTGAAACCTGCATTTTAGCAGCATATTATTAACACTTTTCTATTGAGAGGCAAATCTTCACATGCTTCTTCACTGGAATAGGAGCTACAGCTCAGTGCTTAGGAGTGAGTCCATTAATCCTCTGTCCCCCTTTCTCCTCATTGCCTTCTCTGTTTTGCTTACAGAAGTGTTTTTTGTAGCTGTGCGAGAATCAGATTGGGGAACAGATCCAGGTTAAAGCAAAGATGTTGTTGTCTGGTTAGTTTTAATCTAGATCTGTGCCCTCATCCAACTGACTGCTTAACTGCACGGATGTTTTGCCAACAGAGGTGGCGAGGTGAAGCACAGTGTGGAGGCAGGATACGGGAGCGGGCAAGGCTGAGATTCTTTCATGGGAAAGCTGGTTTTTCTAGAAATTTAATCTTAAAGTTACCCGAGTGAAGATCCCACCATCACTTTTGGGATTCAGTTAGTAATCAGCTTCTGAAGGAGGAGAGCAGGAGTTGTAACACCTTGAACCTCTGCAACCAGTTTGATAACGATCATAAAATTTACACCGCAGTGATCTGGCTTGGGGATAGAACCTCATACAGTGAGGTAGCTTTGGTAGTTCAGAAAACCCTACCAAAGCAAACCTTGTTTTTTTCAGTCCAAGTGATGTGCCTCTGCTTTGCCAATTCCTGCCTCTCTCTGTGTGTGCAACCATACTCGAGCCTGGGCCTGACTGAATTTGTAAAATTGTCAGAGGACTTCAGGGCAATTCACAGAAGCTTTGTGTTAAAAGCCACCTTGTCAAAGTACCACATTTGGTCTCAAATCTATGAACTTGGGCTGGGAGGGTAGATTAATTACTGCTGTTTTATCTGAGCTCCTATAAACAGGATGATTAAAACTCTCGTAGCGTTTTAATAATATGTTAGAGCAGTGAGTGTGTTTTGTGCAGAATTCCTAGCGTGGATTTTATAGTTTTAAACCTTTATGAAATAGACCTGTATGAAGTCTGAGTATCAAAAATACATCTATTTTTTATCTTTTTTCCGTAAGTGACCTGTGATGTTAACATCTCCTGCCTCCTCCTAACCTATCTGTGTCCTTGCCTGCAGGTTAAGGTGTTGCACAATCAGCTCGTCCTGTTCCACAATGCCATTGCGGCGTACTTTGCTGGGAACCAAAAGCAGCTTGAACAGACACTTAAACAGTTCCACATCAAATTGAAAACTCCCGGAGTTGATGCCCCATCCTGGCTTGAAGAACAGTAATTGGATCAGAGAAGAGGACCCAATGTTAACATGAAATCTGTAAATCTGGTCATAATTAAGGGTTGGGGTTGAAGGACTGTTGTAGTGATTCTTGCACAAACAGCTTTAAATTTTTCCCCCCTTTTATAATACTGTAAAACTGAATTTGGTGGGAACGTGGGTGACTTTAAGGTAACCAAACATAATTTCTGTCATTTCAGATATAGAGCACTCCTTTTGTACGTGAAGGTTGGTGGTTATTTCTGTAACTGGGACTGGGGAGGGAGGGGAGGGAAAGAAAACTATTATAGATTTGCACTGACAAATCATGTTTGTGGATTCTGGTCACTTTGGTGGCTAGTCAAAATATTTCCAAATGGAGGTTTACATGATTTGTACCAACATCTGGTATTTTATAGATGAATATAGAGAACATCTTTACTAATTTTCATATGACTTTTAAAAAGGAGAGAGTTAAAAGAATATTTTGCAGATTAATAATATAAGGCCTGTAGGCGATACCTGCAGACAAGGCAAGAGTAGCAGAAGGCTCATAGATCAGTGGAATTGCAGCAAATGCCTTTTTAAAAGATGTACCTTTCCATCATAGGTTCAAAAAAAATAAGAGAAAAAACACTAAAGCAAGAATCACTGTCAGTCAGGCTTCTAAGCACACATTTTTGCTTTGCACCAAGTGGTTTGCTGAACGAGGCCAACCATGCAATGTACTAATTTCATTTACAATTTTACGTTCTCTGAAACGAATACCGTACTAGCCTTAAATCACAGGTATGTGCCTTTTTATAAGATAATATTTTCAACCAGTGTACATAATCCAAGAACCCTTTCGCATAACGGTTTGTCAGTTCCCAGCAAGGGAAAGGAGACTGTGTAAATGCTGTGTCGTTGTACACTTAGAGCAAGTAAAAGCTTTAGTTAACCTTCATGGACAGGTATGATTTTGAGAGGAAATCAGGCCAGTATGGTTTTTCTGTTTAATTGAAAAAGCATGTTTGGTAATGGGAGTTACATGGAGGATACTTTTTTAATTTCTCCATCAATCGTGTAGTCCTTAAATGTAAAATTCGATGTCGGTTTTATCATAGGCATTTTAAATTCAATATATTGGAGTCCTCATTTGCACATGTTATGTTGCTTTGTGTTCTATTAAGTAAAATGAAATATTTCAAGTATGTTATTTACAACGGTGTGGATTGTATGATTTCTGTACTGTATGTTCAAATGCCTTTCAGCTGACATTCTTAAAGTTTTCAGTGCTTAACACGACTGTAATGTAACTGTAAATCAAACTTTTTAATCATTCCTCATTAAATTCTTGGCCTGACAGAGCCTTCTTTATGTTTTTGTTCTGTCAGAATCTCTTGTAATCGTTCATTTACGTTCCCCAGAATGTATATCCTCTGTGAATTTTGTATTCATATTAAAGGTGTTTGCAGTCAAACTTCCTTGACTTGTGATGGTTAAGAGTGGAACCCAGCTTCTGCAGTGACAGCTTGGTCCTGTTTATCTGAGTTGCCACCCCTGCCTAAGAATTTCTGGTAAAGCAGCACTGGGACCATTTAATAGTGTGCAAGTTCGGCTTGAATGTAAACTCAGTGAAACAAATCTTTCAGTATATGTCATTCTTGACTTAAACTTTGAAAGCAAATTTCATTACAGCTTTTATGAAGCCACTGACCTCCACTGTCTCTGAAGCTTGGCGTGCGTGTGGTGTGATGGTGCAAGCAAGAAGTTAGCTTTGTAACTGTACAGTTGAGCTAGGAAACAGGGACGGGAGCATTACAGCAGGGATGAAGAATGCAAACCTGACTGCAGTTGAAGTATCAGCCTCCAGAACACTGGGAAGAGGATCCATGTGGAATACGTGCTGTCGGTGTCTATCCCAAATTTACGTGTCTCCTGCTGAGGATATCCCTGCCCCAAAGGAACTGCTCTCAGAAACGGTAAGAGTGAGCTTGAATCTGAAATGGCTTTATGCAGGAATGATCCACGTGCCGTTGTGTAACCTTCAAGCTTTTGCAATGGCTTAAAACTATCTCTTCACCTGGAAGAAGAGGTTGGACAAAAGAGAGTACTTGCTGAAATCTGTCTGTGTATTGTTTAATACCGGGGAAGGAAGAATGACTTGCATTTCGCTCCCCAGAGCAGTTGTCCTACTTGATAGCTGCTGTGAGGAGAGTTCTGTGTTCAGCCGATCGATAGGATATTACATTATTTGCCTTTTGTAGTGCTTTAATGTTCTTTTTTTTTGCCCCCGTTCAAATATATGTGCTTATGAAATAATTTGAGCTCATGTCTTGTATTCAAAGTTAGCTCTTCAGATATAACCAAATTTAGAATATTTAGCTTCTGGAGATCATACAAGTAAGACACTTCTGAAGTTTCTAATGGGAAGTAATTATGGTTGTCAGGCTTTTTGATGCTAACAAAAAAGCTATATAAATATCTTAAGGTTGTAATGCTTGCATTTATCTGGATAGGCAGTTGACAGGGTGGATTTTTTTTTTTAACGTTTGAAGAGGGGGCCATACCCACCCAGCAGAGCCTTGTCTGTGAAAGATTTCATCTCAGTTACAAGCTATCACAGTAGTGTTGTGTAAGGTTTATCAGGAAGAATTTAAAGTAGTTTCTGGTGTTTCAGAGATGCTGCTGTAGCTGCTCTACCCTTTCTCAGGGACCATGCTGTAAGTTACCCGCACTCCTGCCTGGCTTGAAACTTGTTATTTTCTCTGTATGAATTCTACAAACACTTCCTCTGCTCTAAAAATGCTCTTTGGCATACTTCATGCCTTGTCAAGCCCTCACAAAGAACCTTTCTGCTTATAAAACGTAGCTGTAGTTGTATTTGAAGGGAGGTCTGTGTGAGTACAGTAACACACCAGTATCATTAAAGTAACAGCTTGATTTCAATCTTTTGTCAACTGGTTTTCCCAGCAGCTTTATCTCTGTTCTGTCTCTGCTTCAAAAAATGATCAAAGTCATATAAAAGGAAAGCTGAATGTTCCCCTCAACTCTGTTTTGAAGTGAACGGGGGGCATGTTCAGTTTGTCTTCTGTGCTTATCTGCCCTTGTTCCTTGTTGTGGTGTCACAAGAATAATAAGGTATTATAATTATTTAGCATTCCTCATCTGCAATTATCTTCAGGGTTTTTAAAGTCTGATTATCTTTTCCATGCTGTGTGCTTGATGTGGGGCTTTTACCAGTCACAGATTTTTTTAGTTAGTCATTAATCTTTTCATATTTTGTGACTGCCCCCACCCCAAACTTACCCAACTACTGGCAGCTAAGCTGTGTCACATTGAAAGGGGTTTGGGTTTTTTTGACGAGAGGATCCACAGAGGAGTTGACTATTGCTTGGTTTATATTTTTTCCTACTCTTTTTTTCAAGTCTTCCTTGTTAGTAGCTCTTTGGCATCTTTGTGTCCTTTCAGGTTGCTTTGATGTTAAAGCTAGGGATGCACAGAAACCCCAGTTATGTGACTGTCATATTTCTGTCTTCCTTTCTGTCAGTCCTATCTGGAAACCAAGTGCAGCGTGTCATCACGGCAGTAGTTTGATGTGAGTTGAGGAAGTACCTTACCACGTGGCATAAGAGTAGAAAGTGGGGTGGTTCGTGCCTGCCCTGGAGAAGGATGGGGCTCATGCCTGCGAAGCTCTGGTAGTGACTCTGCAACTGCCCTGGAGAAGGATGGCATAAATGGATAGAGCAGCAGTGGGACGGAGAAGGGAGGTGTTGCCGTTGCATTGGACTCCCTAGGCTGAAACGCAGAGAAGCAGCCTATGAACCTTGGACGTAAAAGCTCAGTCTATGGTTTGTGAATCTTTTGTTTCCTACAGCTCAGAGTGCTGGCACAAAAACATTACTTCTTATACTCCTGCCGCCTTTTGAGAGAAAAAAATAAAAATAAGATGGGGGCAGGAGCAGCAACAATTGTCTGCTGTCTACTACTGGTAGTATTTCTGTTAAGTACTCAGCAAAATGTATGTTCAATTTTTTATAATCACTGTAGATGAAAAAAGCTGTTTTCTGAGCAAATACACTGTCTCATCTCTTTGAGAACCCGTTCTAAAAATAATTGCTATTGGAGGAATGGAAAGGTTTGATATTCCAGAAGATGCAGAAAAAGAGATCGAGTATCTTTGCAGTTTCCTTGCATCACTGGGTGGTAGAAGTTGGATGGGTACCAGTGTGGTTGTTGATAACATTTCTTAATTAAGTGCAGAGATCTGATATAGAACAGAGTAAACCTGAAACAAATTTTTAGTTCGGGTTTGCCTTGTTATTAGTGTTTATGCCAGCAGAAATCCACTGGTTCAGCCAGGAACAGTTCAGCTATCAGCAAAGTGTTCCTAATAAATGGTACTTAACAAATGGTATGTCCTGCTGTGACAATTAAAGAAATAATTATACACCTTGCTGCCTTTTAAAGAATACTGAAGGCTGTAAATTCAAGCACTTCAGAGCTAAATAGTGCTAAAAACTAGTGTTGCCTGTTCAGTCTTGATGCACCTTTCTTACATATATGTATGCATCATGCTAGTTTTATGTGATAGTGGTAATTAATTGCAGGGTTTTGTTTTGAGAGGCTAACAACCACAGTGCTTAATTTTGAAACCAAGTAGAACTTGGGTTTAAAATGTCTGAAGTGTCACAATTAACTTTCTTTATCCCAATGCTGTAGCAATGAGGGCTTGCAATGAAGATGACGCCGCCTTTTTGTTAGGTGGTCTAAATGGCTTTGTTCCCATGAGATCTGTTCGGTCATTACATTTGTGTTCAGCCGAAACCACTGGAAGCTCTTTGTAGTCTGAAGAAAAGCAGAGTTTACTGGAGACTTTTTTCTATAAATTGGAAAAAAAAAGGAAATGCCTTAAAAGGAGGAGTCCTCTTAAACTGTCTCGAGCATGTCATTAACTAGAAATCTTAAAATATTAACAATAGGATTTGTTTCTGTAGAATACCAACCCTTCTAAATGGTTTCTGTTCTAGGGAGGTGCATTTGTTGCTTATTATAGGTGGGGCTGCTCAATCTACCTGTTATTAAAGTTGCTTAATACGTCCTACTGTAAAGACCTGTTTTCAGTTGTTTGTAATTCGGATTAATTTTAGCCATGCGGGCAAAATCTGTGCCTGCTGAGTGCTCACATTTTTAGAAGGGGGAAAATAAATCAACCAAAAACTTAAAATTAATTTGCTCAAATTGTGTTTTGGAAAAGTTCTGGGGGGAAAAAGCCCACAGGGTGAGGAGAAGTTAAAAAGTTTTAACTTCACATCTGGCCTGGCTCCCAGGTCCTCTGCTGCCCTGCTCGGGTTTTGAGAGTTTTTTAAAAATACAGTGCCATTATGCAAGTGTCTTGGCTTGCTCTTTCCATCTTTTCGAGTGAACGCTTGTGCTGCTGACCGGCAGCAATGAAAACAAGCCTCTTTGGTTCCAACACAAGCAGCTACAGTCCAAGCGGCAACGCGCTTCCTCGCCGCTGACCTGAGGAGTGACCCCACACTCTCGAGGAATGTCCGTGCTGGCTGGAAGCTGAGTGTGTCCTCCCCAGCTGCCGCTAACCCTGCCAAGCGGAGATGTGTGCCGGGATATGAATTGCCATTTACTGCGGCTGAACTGTTTCCACTTCGTGAATTTTGGAGCTTAAATGACCAGGTTCTGACATCGCATTCCATAAATTTTCCTTTTGTTCTAATACTGTTGTTGTTTTTTTTAAATCGAGTGAATGAGATGGGCTCTCTTGCCAGAGCAGTAGGTCAGATCTTTGGCTGCAGAACTGAAACTGGGGTGGTGTAACCTCAGCCTCCGCAGGCCTGGGCTCCAGGGCTGGTGCTGAAGCTGGAGGATGCCGCCTGGCCCTCCTGCTCTTCCTCTGGGTCCTGCCCCCAGGTTGGGCTCTCCACATAGAGATGAGACACGCGTTTGTCCTCTCCCACTGCTGCCTTCCCACCCCTGGCCATGCCAAGGTGTTATTTTCTCTCATGTGCTGAAGTCGGAAGCTCTGGTAGTGACTCTGCAAGGCTGGAGGTGAGGTTTTTTGCTCCCTCCTTCCCTATGTTCTCAGGCAAGGAAGCATTTCTGATTCTGCCTGGGGAACTGACCTGTAGTGTTGGAGTCTGAGGGCTGTGCTTGTTCCTCATGGCTGGGACTATTTATTAGCTTGAGTGAAGTTCTTCACCTTTACCCTTTTGGGAAAAGCGGGTTTTTTTTTGAAATGTGATTGAATCACTTGGCAAAATATTTCAGAACAATCTATTTGTTTGCTGCCTAACCTGCGGCTGGCCCTTTGGCTTTCAGGTGTCCACAAGTCAAGTGAGCGTTGATCACATCTTAAACCTGAAGTTCTGATAGCACTGCTGCCCTGTTCCTATCGAAAGAGTGGCCATGACCTGGTGACAGCGTGTGGTAAATGAGACATCCATATTTATATACCTCTCAGCTTCGCAGGAGCTACCCCGACCCCCTGAGGAGGCCAGAACAGGGGAGCTGGGCACCCTACTCCCCCTTTGCCCTTTCGGCAGCACCGCC
>NW_010168621.1:0-14022 GCF_000695765.1 Mesitornis unicolor
GGCCTCTTTGCGGGGCCTCCATCGGCGCCGGCCCCGGGCCTGCCGGCCGCTGCCCAGTGAGGGAGAACCGAGCCCCCGTCCCTCCCACTTCCTGAGGCACGGACCAGCGCCTGGCTCCGCCACTTCTCGTCCTCGAGGTAGCGCTCAGGCCAAGCACTTCACCTCGGGCCGCCTGCAAAGCACAAAGGACTGGCGGCACGCTCCGGTCAATGTAAAACCATTTTTTAATTCTAAATCACTTTCACAACAGTGAAAATTAGTGAACAGTAATGGTAATGCACTAAACAAGCCATTATGGGCTGTGTGCAGTCTGAGTACAAGGGGGCGAGTGGTACGATACAAAAAGCACACCAAGAAAAAGGTAGGAATGAAAGCATTAACACTTTTAGACTATTTCATTCTTGGATTGCCAGAAAATAACGACTCTCAGTCATGTTTCTGCAGCCACCTCCATCTAAGTTCATTATGTCTTTCACCAACAGACGAAAAAAACCCCAAACCATTAAAATTCAGTATTTTCAAACATTAGTGTTAGTTAAATCAGGTTCGATACCTCCTGGACCTATGACAGTCATTCTTCTGTCCTCTTTATCAGAAAAAGGCTTTAAAGGGATACCCTGCTCCTCCCTGGATAACATCTGCTCTTAGCATCGAGTTTCTCAATGCGAAAAGGAAATCCATCCGTTTTGCTATCACACGAACTTTCCCGTTTCCTCAGCAGGTGGTGCTGCCTGCTCGCGAATGAAGCCAAAGCTGCACCGCGGTACCACAGCCGTGAGAACGCAGTGAACAGCCTTTCTCCTAGGAAGGGCCCTAGCCGCCAAGTTACGCACTTGAGAAGAACCATACGCAGAAGTAGTTCAGGTTCTCAGAAGTGCCACACGACAAAAGCTGAAGCACCACTTCAACTTTTTCTAGCTGAGCAATATATTCTGCCAGATTATCGTCGAGTCAGGTATGAATTTGACCAGATGTGGCAAAAGACGGCAGAATCTTTGCAATATTCTACTTGCCAGATGGAATTTTGGAGGTAGGCAAGTTAAACTTCAGTCATCCTCTGTCTTGATACTAAAAGTGAACAGTTTATAATTACATAAATAAGCTTATACGACAATGACTGTGTCCTGCCCAGAAACCTCATCCATACACTAGCAAAACCCCAGCTCTTGAAACAAGTTTCTATGAGTTGATTTGTTTTCAGCTGTCTGTCTATTGCCAGGGAAGTCACAATATTCATCTTGCAGGAAATCATGACTATCAGCAATCTGAATCAAAATAATCTCAAAACAGTAAGAGAAAAAACATGGAATTGCCTAGTCGGAGAAATACAAAACCTGTTCATCTTGCTAGGGAATCTCACATCTGCTGTTCTGAAGGCATCTACACAAACACATCAGGAGTACTCTTTAAAGCTGTATACTCAACAGGATTCCAAAATGGCTACAGAGTGCTCACCTTCTGAAACATCTTCCTCTTGGCACATAAATGGTTGTGGTCTCCTCCAGCACTTCAAGTGAATATCTTTGGTAGATACCGCAGAGACTCTTGCACTAAAGCCATTCTGCTGTGGCACGGAGTAGCTGTATGCACCTGTGGAGAGAAGCTCTGCCAAACGTTCCCCACTGTGGCATGTGTTAGCAAAGGCAGGATCTCATTTTTCCTCCTGTATAATTTTACAGTATGACAAGTTTAACCTCAAAACTCAGGTAAAGATGCCTTGTGTTCCTCTCCCCAAACAAGCTGATCTCAGATCTGTAATAGGATTTTATTTGGAGTACAGGACCGTGTGCAGAAAGTCTCAAAGCCTTAGGAAGAATAAATGTAGCTACAGTGACGGGGTTGCGAGGGGATTATCCGTGAGTGCAGCCACGGGCTGCTGCGCAGAACCGAGGAAGACAACACTGTTTGTCAGTGAGGAACTGGGCTGGGCGAGGCGGACATCTCCGTCTTACTGTTCAGTAGCCCCACCCAGCTCCATGATGAGAGAATCTTCCAGTGTCTGGCTCCAGCAAATTCAGGCTTTAAAAAACTGCAGCATAAATTTGTACCCCTTCTTCTAACAGTGACTACAACTGCTTCAGGAGGGGTTTTCCAACACGCTGGGAAATCACACGAAGAAAAGAAACCAGTCTCCAAACCTGGTTCCATTTGCATCACGTGCTGTGCCCAAAGAGTCTCAGCAGTGCTGCAGATGATCTCCTGAAGGAAGTCGGATGTTGATGCGAGGAAATGACAGCCGCAGCTCCGGTAGATCCATCGTGGTTGCCAAGCATGAGATACTGATCACACTGCAGGAGTTTCTTTACCTGCCCTGTCTACCTTGGGGCAACTGTCTTTCACATAAACCTGGTGTCACCAATTGGCACAGGATTTCAAAGCAGCGCTCCTTTTAGGAGCGCAGCCCAAAGCTAGGCCCGTGGTTTGTGGCAGGAACCTGCTATACAAGACAGCTGAGCTGAAATATGCTCTTTAACCACTGTTTAATTTTCAACTGTGGTGCAATGGTGAGATTCCTTACTGTGCTGTGGCACCACCAATTCCTGAAGCCCATAGTTAGCTACGGAACCAGACACCAAGAGGTTTAAAATGGGATAGGGATGCAGTTTTTAACTGTTTCAGTGGCCTTTTTGGCCATGAATATACAGAATAATGGAAAAGATTTATGCAATCAACAGCCAGAACATTATCACCAGAGCCACAAACAGGAAGAGGCGGGATAGGAACTGCTCATCCACGTACTGAGGAGTCCCTGGAACAGCTGGAAAACAAGTAAAGAAAAACAAAAACCACAACAGTTCAGCTTCTTCCTCTTCTCCAGAATCACATATATTGTGAACAGAGTACATTCATAAATTGAAAGATATGCAAGGAATCTACTTGGTGAGAAACTGTTGCTATTTCCTACCCTCAGACTGGCCAGCCATACTGGAAGATCAGCTCCTTGAAGCAGGCCTCTTGGTAAACCTGCTCATGACTAACAGCAGCTCCCAGCGCTAGCGTACAGGCAGGTCTGCCCAGACTGCTTCTGGGGCAGTGCTGGGCCAAGTTCACTGCTCACTTCACTGCTCACTGCTGAGCTAAGTTCACTGCTTCCATCCCAAGGACCTTTACCACCTCCACCTGAACTCTCCTCTCCATCAACGTAAAAAATCACTGCATAAGGAAATAGGAGAACGACCAAAGCTGCGTGTGCAGCCTTGAACAAGAGAACTAATGAAAAGCACATGAGCTCTAAAGCTCAAGCCGTGCCTTTCTGCCACTGCTGTATTGAACCTACAGATGAAAAGCAGATAAAGAGGTTGCTTCAATTACAGCTGTTACGGCAGCATATTTACATACTCCTTAGCTCAGTCACACCTCCACACAAATTTTCAGTGGACATTAAAGTACAGTTAATAGGCAAGTTAATTTGACCCAAGGACAGCACACGTCCTCGGCAACACAGCTGTGACACGGAGAACACGTCTCTGTTTCTCATAATTCCTATGCCGTATGGCACGGTGAAGTAGGTTTGCCAGGCACCACCTTTCACAGAGGACGTCCAGAAAATCCTGGGCAGTAGGTTTTCTTGTTCAAAACAGATAGACTCGGTTTGACTCCAGTGCAGACGGGGAGGAGGTTTTCTGGGAATTACTTCATTTTTGGATGGCAAGGCCACTACTTGGAGTAACCCAACAGTTTTTTCTTAATTAAAAACAGTGAAGTAATTTCACCAGAAAGTTACTTCTTGTAGAATATAGATGATTGTCTCAAAGCTAAATTTCTGAAAAAGGAACAATCTTTGCTGTCGTCATTTTGTGGTACAGAGCACCAGTTTAAATTTCTCCTCATCTTTCAGGAAACGGTCCTGTCCTGCTGTTTTCAAAATACGGGTCTCCTTCATACACCCCTACCGACTCCTTGTTCTTATTAGAAACTCTAGTTCAATTTGTCTCAGTTTTCAGGAGTCTGCTGGAATACCAGAGGAGACATCTGAATTAAAGAGAACTGTCCAGTGCCACTATCCTCCCAGGAGGGCCTTCAGCAAACCATGTGGAAGTGACAAACATGTTTCTTGTAAAAGCACTCGTACCAAACTTGTAGTCACCGATTATGTTCTCTGCTGGGTGTTTTTCCTCATTTTGTTTCTATTTACAACAGTGATTTACTCTGCTGTTCAGAAAGTTTTGCCATTTAGCAGGCTATTTGTTTAAAAGTTACAAGGGAGTTTGTGAAACCTCTGTTTGTGACAGGACTCTCAAGAGAGGATGGGATGCACGGTACCTGGAGGAGGCCGCCCGTCATTTATGTTGAACGCTGTTGCAAATATACCAAAGGGAAACGCCCCAATTCCAAATGACATTTGGAAGCCACCATCGCCAAACCCAAAGCCCTGGAATCCCTGCAGAGAACAAAGCAACAGAAGAGGAAAATGGTAAGGATAATTTAAATCCTATTTCTGATTATCTTGCAGAAGTGCAGAGATGCCCTCTCACTGGCTTTCCCACAGCTGAAGGAGTATCGCGGTGTCTGGCAACTTACAGTCTGCCAAATTATCGTTAAACACCTCCTTAGTTCTGCTTTTAAAATGTTTCACATAGTACTAAACCTGCCAGAGCAACCCAGAAGTTTGAGAAAATGAAAACCAGGAGCCACAGTTCTTGCTTGAAGGCCACAAATTAATGAAAGTTTCTCTCTTAACATTTCTCAACTTAAAGTAGTCTGTATCTGACAATATATCAAAATCAACATTACCAATTCTATTTAAAATATATTATCAACGTATTAATAACTCTGTATTAACACTTATTAGCCCTATCACTATAAGAAAGGCATTGTAAAGATTAATCTGCATTGATTTTCACTATGCATATACATCATTTAAACATTCAGTAACATGACAAATTGCCAGTGAGATGCATAGAGCATTACAGAGAACAGTACCAAAAGAAATAAATTACCAGGGGGGCTCTAATTAAGGTGTCAGATAAAGGCATCTGGGGCAGGAATGGAAGACATAAGGAAAGGAGGAAAAAAGGAAGAGTTACAATGGGATCCCTATGGGATCCAGACTAAAATACCACATCAAGTCAAAAGAGAAGTCTTCTGAATCAAGATGAATCCTACAGCATAAAAGCAGTGTACTATTTGAGAACCAACTGCATATGAATCTGAGGAGTTGTGTCATGTTCAAAAGCTGTGGAGAGCTCACAGTCACCGTGTTCTGTGATCCAGCAAACCATGCTCTTGTCTCAGAATTAACAGCGATAACAGTTCTGAAAACCCCTCTGGTCTATCGCCTCTGAACAGTGGGAGGACAAAGGTGATTTCACTCCTGTAATAGGAGCCAGACATTTCTGGGTTGATCTTTGAATTGAGGAGTTAAGTCTTTTGACTGTCCTCAAGCATTCTGCCATTAACTGTCAGGGACAGCAAAGCGCTCCCCATGGCAGGTCCTGCGCTTGTAGGAAACAGGAGGGCAGCATCACTGCTGCTGTGTACTCATACCAGATTCCCCTGACTTATGGCAGCACCTGCTAAAAGGTTCAAACAAGGTATAGCAGCTGATTCAATAAGAAGGCAACTCCCTAGGAAGAGAGACCAACTGAGCTCCCAATGCATTCAATACAGAAATGTTCCTTAATCACATGCAGCAGAGTTGTTTGCTTGAAGCACGAGGTACACAAATGCTCTCTGAGGACCCCGGGCTGCGTTACATGGAAACGTGCAATTGTTTCATCAGGTCACAGTCACTGCCATCGTGCCAAAGATCACTGTGGTCTGTTCTGTTGGCTACTCCCACATCTGTTCAACCTATGCCAGCTGCTGTTTACATTCACTTTATGTAATCTCCTCAACAAAACCACAGATCCCTCTTCCAATTAGCTTGTGCCCAACAGATACCTACATTCTTTTGCTTGTAATGCCATAGTACAGTGAAATAGTACAGTACATCCCATAGAAGTGCTAGAAGCAGGTGACAGTGCCAAAAAAGTTCCCACATGGATTATGTATTTCCATGACAGATACAGAGTTTGACAGAAATATACTTCCATAAAGAATTTTCAAAGCAAAGTGTTCCTTGTATTTACACATGGAGAACAATCAAGCATGAAAAGCATTTCCAGTGATGGCACACAGGGCTGTTTTCATGAAGCACAATTCAAGTTAGCCCACTCTTTGGAGCGCTAAAGAGTACTGTAGGGATGCAGTTTTCTGCCACACCACAGCCGTCAGCTACTCACAAACACCCTGCTGGGGATGAGCAAGACATGTAAGCTATAGGATCCTCACACAGGATCTCATGCATGCGTTACATTCTCCAGGGTGAACAAATACCACCATCAATAAAAACAACTCATCTGCTCAAGCTTGTTTCTTCACTTACCCCTCTGTTCTCTGGTTCAGGTCGTTGTCCTTGGGGTCGTGGCGGAGTTTTCTCTCTGCAGGAAGTTGTGAAATGAGCTCAAGTGCAAGGATACATGACAACAGTATGTGCAATAGCCTGGCTAATAAGACAGAACAAACACAGGGCCATGGTGCAGCAGGGCCGGAGGCAGTGTGTGAGCAGACCACCCGGCTTATGAACCTTCAGCATCACATCACTGAACTAAGATACTGCACTTCTGAATAACAAAGTCCTGTTGCAAAGGCTAGAAACTGAAGACACGAGCATTTGATATAAGCTTCTCCAATCAGATAACATTCGTTGCAACCTGCCACTTGTAACTGATAACTAACTCCCAAATAAAATTAAAATAAACTGCCACTTGAACAAGAAACAAGGTGTGCAAACCTGGGCCCTGAAAAAGCCAGAAATACGTAGCAGAAATGTCAGTTCTATCTGTCTTTTGTCCTGTGAATCCAGGACTTTGACAGTTTCATCTTAAGCCCTTCAAACAAAGTTTCATCTTTAGTTTTCACACAGAAATAGTTGTGTTTAGGTTTCTTACCTGGGGTCCTGTTGCCCAGTGCTACCTCTTCCATACAAAGGAATAACTTTATCTCGACTGATTCCTGCTTTGCACACAGGACACACTTGTCTGTTTGGCCTAGTCTCTAGCCACTAAAAGAAAGGAAATTATAAAAAAACCAGTAAAACACCATGAAAACAACAACATGCAAACCTCATTTGCAGCTGAAGAGAGACTTTAGTGACTTCTCAGAAAGCCACGGAGCAAAACATCCTAATAAGTGCCAAGCACCCTCCAAAGTGGAGTTGGCATTTTGGCCGTTCTGGCACAATCCGCTTCCTGATGTGTACACATTCAGAACAGCACTGGAGTAAAACACGAAGAAATAAACAGTACCAACAGTCCTGCATAGGCCAAGGGCTAGTGCAGCTACCCTTCTTTCAGCAATCTTTTCTAAAACGGTACCACAATGTAAAACACTACCTATGCCATCAGAATGACACTCAGCACGTAAGCCTGCAAACTGCCTGCAGTGATCCTCCTACCAAAACAGTGACTACTCGGCGTTTAAAGAGACTCAAAAGTGGGAAGCAAGTGGAACAGAATCTAAGTTTTCTTTCTGCTGAAAGAGCAAATTGCAAGGTGGGGCACATGAAGTTGCATTAGCAGGTTGTGACTGCCCTGGAGAGAAGCACACTTGAAAAGAGGGGCATACTCCAGAGAACCAAAGGCTTTATTGAGTAACAGGAGCTGATGAAAGACAAAGTAAAAAGAAACCTGGCTTACCTGGTGTAAACAAGGCCAACTGCGAGCATTCCCAGGACAATTTGTTCACAGAGCAGAAAAAGAGGGGAAAACAGAATTAGTTACTGACAACTCAATCCAACAAATGTCTGAGCGTACCACGGACAGCTTGGAGGCAACAGAATGCTGGAATCCAGCTGGGCCAGTTCCATAGCCTCCCATTAAAATTATTTTAATTGAGGTCTTTTTGGGTTATGCAACTTAAGTTGTAATGTGGTTCTCTGCATATCACCTTTGATTCCCAGGTCCTCATCCATACCAAAAGCCCAAGCAGAAGCTTAATTAATCTTAGTGTTTACTGCACAGATTTTCTCTTCTGATACCATGAAAAGATATTCCTGAGCTATGACGCAAACGAGGGACATGTCAGTAACGAGACTTTGGGATCTTAAAAGAAGTCATGGAAGGGACATTTGGTTAAAACATCAGCCACATTCAGAGCCACAGAATAATTCTGGCTGGATAGTACTTCAGGTGGCTTCTAGTCCAACATGACGCTCAGGGCAGGGTCAGGTACTGAGAGCAGACCCAGCTGCTCAGGGCAGAGAAATTCCCATTACACAGAACCACTCTTAAAAAGAAATAAATGTGGCAACGTAAAAAAGGTCAAAGAAAACAAGTAAGCCATGAGACAGATCTCCTAAGCAGCCATCTGCTTTCAAAGAGGCCCCGACACTATTCAGACAAGATGCATGCTATTTTTAAGGTTCCATTCCTCCAAATCCTTTAGTGCAATAATTTAACCTAATTTTACCTTAACATGCTATCAGCAAGTGATTTTCCATCTCCTCCTAGAATGAAAACCTGGATTTTCAGATGTTACATACATTTACACAGAAAATAAATGCTCTTTTAGGCCTCTCTTTGATAAAGAGCATAATTTAGCCTAGTGTGTAAAATAAACCAGAAAAAAACCCAAACATTTGGCCACGCCAATCCTTAATAGCTTCTCAACATTCAAGGAAGACTGTGTTCTAGACCAAGTTTCTCAAATAAGAAATGCTGCGTGTTCATTGTATTTGTGCAATACATTCCCAAGCCAGATCGAAGAATTGATGAGGCTGCTTCTGTGTTTGCTTTTATAAAATAATTCAGAAGTTTAGGAGGTGCAAGATGCAAGAAACCCACTCCTTGGAACATAAGCAAAGAAAAACAGTTGAGGAGCAAAAAATCAAACTGCTCCTAAACCAAAACCGTGGTCCTTATTTATTTTATACAAGACATTTTATTTGACATCTAGAATTATAAAAATCATTGCCTTTCATGTGATCAGAGAGAGATGTGGTGCTCTGGTTTGTCGGGGGAATGCAGGGGGCGCGAGTACTCACCAGAAGAGGTGTCCACACAGGCTGATAACTGCATCCTTGGCAGTGTCTAAACAGATGTTACATTCAAAAGTGTTGTCCTGATTGGTATTGTCCCCAGTACCGTTACTGCTGCTGCTGCCACTGGTCCCTCCCGTACTGGAGTTCTTTGTTGATGCAGAAGTCGTGGGTCCTTTGCTGGCCATCCTCGAGAGCTACCCAGACACGAGGTCAAGAAAATCGTCCTGCTGGAATCCTAGCAGTGAGAAAAAGGGAAAACAACAAACAACTTCTTGGCATTGTAACATGGCATCCTCGTCCTGTTCCAAACTGGCAGTGATTTCTCTAAGAAGCACTGAATCCTATTGTTGATGGTTTTAGTTTAACTTAGCCAAGAGGGATCTTTTTTTAGAAGCTAAGCTACTTTAAAGTCCTGTAGTATGACCTGGCTGATATGTGACCTGTACTTAAGTTACTGATAAGCAGCTGAGATCCACAGCCAAAACAAAATCATCGTATTTTCTCACAAATGCCATTTGCTGTACGGAGAATGAGCTCACCTGGTCACACACGCTCTTCAAAAACTGAGTGCAAGTCAGAAGAGTGAATGCAGCCTGAAACAGGATTTAATCATGAAGCAATCCACAGTTTGGACAGACTGACTTAACACACGGTTTTAAGTTGAACGTTCATTAGTTTGGAATATTAATGATAATAACAGCAAGCAAAGGTGGCTCAGGACTTGACTTGTCTCATCAGCAGTGTATTGCTGCTATCACAGCGCTGTGCTGATACAACTATCAAACACTTCTAGTACTTTCAAACTATTAAACAGTGCTAATCCAGTAGTAATGAAGTACCAAAACTTTTACTTTACTGTGCTTTCATTTTACTTACATGCTTTCACCTCTCATTAACATAATTTTATTAAAGAACATAATTTATTTTATTTCAGTAGCAACAACCTCTACAGTCTAATTCCTTGATGTGCAAATTCCACAGTACCTAAAACTTTGAAACTCGGCACAAAGCCTTTACATTTCCAGAAACAAACATTTTTACCAGTACAAGATTTTTAAGTACAAGAACCAAGAGAGTTTCAGCAGTTACAGAAAGTAATTCGTCAAAACAAAAACATTTAAAATATTCCACTGTGCTTTTCATGAAACTCCGACATCCTGTTGCTGCTGCAGGATATGAATCCTTAGATAAGGCTGTGAGAAAGAAACAGGTGATTATCTGAATGTTTTGCGAGTGTACAAACAGTCAAGCATTTTAACAGAGCAGCCTGAATGTTTCAGAAGTTAATTAATTTGCTAACTTACCCCACAAGCATTAAAGGCTTTCCTTAGTGTTCCCTCTTTGTAGCAGTGCTGAAGCACAGGTGCAGGGCAGCAAAATAAAACCTCAGTAGCCCTAGCTGTTATTGTCAACAGCTTTTTCATACAATACAAGCCCACTGCACGGTCAGGAAAGCATCCTACTCAAACCTCACGAAGGTCCTGCAGCAAGGCCACTCAGTTACAGCAAGTGAAATCTATTTTCGCAGAGCTTTTTCACTCAGTTGCATCATTTTGCACAGCGTCCCAGAAGGGCAGCTTTGTATTCACAGATGCTGTACTTGAACATGCATTGCTTTCAGCTCTGCTGACTCTTAGCATTTCACACCATGACTTCATTTACACTCGGCAGCAACACAGCCCACTGTACAAAATTAACATCCACGTTAGTTCAAGGCAGATGGAAATGCTGCCAGCCCACAAACTACACGCTACACACTTGGATTTCTCACACATCCTTACTACCACAATCCTCAGCCTATCTTGCTCAATGCTTTAATGCCTGAAAACTTACCAACTTGGACCTATATATATTTGCTGGGAATTAATAGCAAAGTCAAGAAAACCGCCTTAAAAACTAAGGAGTTCAACACATTGTAATAAACATTAGCGTCACTTTATGGAATGGGCACAAGAAATGTCTGGTGCTCATATCTTGGCATACAGCACAAGAGAAACATGCAGAAGAGGCAAGCAAATTAATTTCTGTGTCCCTAAAACCCATGTGGGAAAAAAGGTCCTTTTTTCCAAATTATGTTCCATATATTTAACATCACGGATCTGGAGACTTCTCAGAAAGATGAAATCTGTATCTTCACAAACACCTATTTAAAAAACCTGTAGTTTTTAGTAACTATCAAAAACAAAGAAACCATTAAGTTATGAAGGATGACAGCGAAATCCACAGACGTATCAGTAATGAAATAAGGATGGCCGAGACAGAAGGAAGATCAGGATGATGTAACGCAACAGGCACTGAACCTACTCTCCTAGAGGGGGTAATTCCTTAGTCTGTACTGGGATCCTCTCCTAATTATTTCTCCATAGGCTGCTTAGGCCTGACGACCTATCAGGATATAACCAATTTAAAATACCAAAACCACAACACTACAAGTAATCAGTCTTATTCTGAAAAGCCTTCTCAAACATTTGCTCTCGTCTGTGGCACACTGCTTAACGTAACTAGGTCTGTAGTAAGTGCTGCTGGGGTCTGTTCTTCTGCAGATCAACTGCACGTATACAAAGGAGCAAACGTGAAACAACGCCTGGAGTTACAGCTGGTAATCCTCTATCGTGTCACTTGTGGACACAGCCTGAGAAGCCTGTAGGAGAAGTTCAACTGCAAATTGAACTTGTTCTGCTTGCAGAACAAGATCAAAATTGTTGAAATGTCACTTGAACTACTTAAACTCTGAGCGAAAACTTTAAGGGAAAAAACCCAACAAACCACAAACTAAAAACAAACAAACAAAATCAAACAGACCAACAAATTGCTCCCAAACCCAAACACCACACCAGGCCAAACCAATCCCTTTCTGTTTTGATTTGGAGCTCAGAAGGACGCGGGTGAGTACAGTGGTCTACAACACAGCTTCTGGGGTTAAGTAAACGGAATTTAGAGATGCCAGTCCAGGTCTGCTAAGCCCCTGTCCTTTAGATTAGGTCTCCAAACCAACCCTAGACACATACTGAGCAGCAAACAAGTGAAAGGATACGAAAATCAGCTGTGATCTCACTGGAGCATCCCAAGATTTTATCTTTTTCTTGCTTGCTTCTTTGCTCTCCAGATATTTACAGGAAAACAGTATCTTTGTTATTTAAAAGCCCTCTATATTAGCTGTTTATTTCCTCTAAATCATGACCCCTATGGTATCCCAACAGGTTGTTCTGGAAATGACTGAATCTCTGACAATTTACTACATCCAGCAATCAAGATAGGCAACAGATTAACAGTTACGAAACAAAGAAGCCATTTTCAAGTAGTCTTCCTACATAAAAAAGTCCGGTGGAGCGTGAAGAAGACACGGAAGTGAAGATCCACGTTTAGGGATCCAGCACAAATCCTACTGAGCTGTGTAAAGGATAAGCATGGCTGAAAGAGTCGGTGAAACCGCACCTCTGAGAGGCACAGTGGGACCTGGAAGTTTCATGACAAGAGCACAGGAGGTCCATGAAAGAAGTAGGAGCAGGAAACTGGTACATTCTATGCACTGTGTATAGGTACTGTGTATAAACCTCTCTAACAGGCAACAAGAAATACGTTTTACTCAAATACTTTAAAACCTAGATCTATAAATCTAGGGGGAGGAACTGCATACCAGGAAAACACGAGCCCAACGGCTACCGTCAAAGATCACGTTTCTGAACTCAGCAAATGAAAAGTGACCGCAGTTGCCAAAGTACACTGACCTGACTCTGAACATACAAGATAAACACTTGGAAAACTCCTCAGGTTGTTTTTCTTATCGCTGCAGTGACAATGTCATTTTTGGACACATATGACAGATTCTATAAAAGAATGTTAACATTACAAATTCAAACTAAATCTCAAAACCTTTCTCGGAGTTTCTATAAATATGTCCACTCATAAGTCTAACAAAAACCTGATTCTAAACCTATGACAACTGCCAGGACTTCAGGCACAACAAACAGGGAACCTTAACTGATTATTGTCGACAGTGCCATGAAGAAAGTACGTTTACTTCTTGACAGGCACTTTTAGATATTCTTAGCATATATGTGACTGAAGTCCTGCTGTTCATAACACATTTATCTTCTTTTTTTTAAGTGTCTCCCAAACATCTCACATTACATTTACTCAGAAACATTTCTGGAGGTTCATCTTTTCACTTCCTGTCACCCATACAGCAACCTGTACCTGCTTTTTAGTATCACCAGAAAGTGGTCCCAACATACAAGTCTGTGTGACCACTTGTTCTTGTCAAACCAGCCGTTTGCCTTGCGGACCAAAGTGCCCTTGCTTGGCCTCATTTCCTTAATTGGGATTCTGCAATCTACGTCTGTGTTACAGTTGCTGCTTCCAGGACAGGAGCCCTGCTGCAAGGCTGTCCTGGCCACTCTGAGGGTTCGCTGTACCTCACAAATGCCAGACGTTGTTACAAACTACCAAAAAAGCAAGGGATTAAAGTAATTCTTCTTTTTAACCATTCCATAAAAGTATAATACAGACTCCAAGAAAACGTTGCTCAAATCTTTAGACAAATCAAGTCTTTATCTCATCAAGTCCAAAGGAAAAAAAAAAAAGGCAAACTGATATAACCAGTTGGGTAATACTGCCTGAGCATTCTCCTGGCTTGGAGTTGCACATTAAACATTAAATGCCCTTAAGCCGGCTAACCACGTTAGCATCAAAACGTACCAATAAAATAAAACAAGATAGTTACGAGGTGGTTTAAGAATAAGCAATTCCCAACAGAAAAAAAAATTAAAAAGGCATATACCAGAAGCTGACGCTTTGTGACCATACCTAGAGCCAGACATTTATCTAAGGCGAAGCTGCGCTTCTCCTCGCCGAGGGCTCCAGCTCTGCCGCTGGGTGCGGGGGCCAGGCACCAGCAGGCCGCTAAAACCGGGGATTTCGAAGCAAACCCGTGGCAGGCAGCGCTGGGCCCTGCACGCCGCGGCGGCGAACTCCGGGCCGCAGCAAGGGCGGCGCACACG
>NW_010168622.1:0-7457 GCF_000695765.1 Mesitornis unicolor
GCACGGAGGGGTTGTTGCGTGTAGGACAGAGTACGAGTAGGGATGCCCCCGTGAGTGTTCAGAAGGACTCCTGTGGTGGGGCCAGGCAGGGGCACACAGGGACCAAGGTGCACAGTCAGACCATCTCCATGTGCTGGGCCCGGAGTGCCTGGAGAGGCAGATGGGGATGCTTGGAGCAGAAACCCCTACATGGGCTAAGGGCAAACAGAGTGGGGAGACAGATTGGGGGTGTATGGTGAGACCTGTCCCCATTGCAGAGCTGGGACTGCACATGGTGTGGCTCTGCAGCAGGGACAAGCAGGAGAGTGCCCACAGTTTGAAGTGGGTCGGGGGCACATGGAGAGGTGCTGCAATGAAGCAGGGGCATCCAGAGGATGGGCCCCACACAGGGCACATGGACAGCGGAGCACATGGGGGTAAGGGCAGGAGAATGGGGGACAAAAGGAAAGGTAGGGCAGGCAGAGGTGTGCAGGAGCAAGTTCGCAGCAGGGCTTCCCTCTCCTATGGGTGGGGGTTACGGATTCTTCTTGTAAAGAGGGCTACTGGGCAGGAGAGCACAGGGGTGAAAGCACAGGGAGGATGGGGACCTCCAAGCCCACTGACACCCCCTCTCCTTCGCAGGTGAGAAGCCCTACCACTGCACCTGGGAAGGCTGTGGCTGGAAATTTGCCCGCTCCGACGAGCTGACCCGTCACTACCGCAAGCACACGGGGCACCGGCCCTTCCAGTGCCACCTCTGCGAGCGGGCTTTCTCCCGCTCCGACCACCTCGCCCTCCACATGAAGCGGCACATGTGAGCGATGGGCCCTGGCTGGACTAGGTGTCCCCGGAGCCAGCTCACGGTGTAAATAGTGTCGGGCCGGGGACGGCAATGAGGAGCAGCCCGGCCGCCCAGCCCTCTCCGCTTGTAGTTGATAACTAGTTTTCTCCTCCTGCTCCTGCTGTGAGAGCTGGGCCCAGCCGAGTGGTGGGGAAGGGCTGCTTTGGGGTGTCGATGGGGGGGCAAAGCTGCAAAGAAGTATCTGTAGCCCCTGCCCAGGCACCACCACTTGGCTCCCCACGCCTGGAGGGTCCCCTCAGCCAGGCACTTTGTGAGTGGGGAGGGTTGGAGCAGCAGGGATCTACCCCCAGAGCTCCTGGCTTGTATTTAGCATCAGCTTAAAAACTTTCCTCCTCCCCTGATCTTGGCACCCTCCTGGCTCCAGGGACTGTGGTGATTAAGCCTGGCCAGGTTTTGGCCGGAGATGTGCACCCCCTGGGTGTGAGGGTCACAACACTGGGAAGTGGGTTACTGGTCTTCTCGGTTGTGGCCATCAGAACAAACTTCCTGACCCAAAATCCCAGGCTGGATGGGGTGAGGGTAGGACCTGACTGCGGCTCGTGGCTATAAAGGTTTGCAGGGGTTGGCAGCACAGTGTCACCTTGCTTGGGGAGCGGGGATGCTCCTGTTGCCAGCTTGGGACCCTGCCGGGCTGTCCCGTCCTGGCCATTCCCACAGTTTTCCGCTCAGGAACCTAAAATGGCTTTCCTGGCTCTCATGTGCTTTCATTTGTCTTGTTCTTCCCCTCAGGATGACACCAGGTACTGCTGCAGCTGCCTTCCCCATGCTGCTTTTTTAAATTTAGTGTGTAAAGGACAGTGAGTCCAGCTATGAATGCCCAGGTCTCTGCTATACTTGAAACTTTCGTAGAGGGAAAAAGAAAAAAAAAGGAAAATGCAAAAGAAAATGAGTCTTTTTATGTGCAGCTTCTGCAAAGCAAGTTGTAAATTAAACAAAGCAGTAATATATAATGTTTCTGGTTTTTTTTAATATATTTTTTTCTTCCAGCTGGGAACACAGATGAGTCTCGGCTTTGGGAAGTGCACTGTTCCCGTCTGTGTATATTGTTAATTAACATTTCTTTGCTTGGGCACGTTAGGTCTCTCGCACTCTGAAATGTTACTTTTCTTTATATGCAAACTGTTGAAATATTGTGATCTGCTGTATAATAAATAAACAAGATGTAAACATGAAAGAGCCAGGAGAGTTTACTTTAAAGCTTTCTTCCAAGAGGCGAGGGTGAGGCTGGGCTTGCTTGTCAGTAAATATTTACATCGATGTTCATTTCTGCTTAAGTTAGCTGCGGAGGATCGATGGGGAACGCCCAAGCCTCGGCATCTGAGCAGCATCTCCTGTGCAACAGCTCTTGAGTCACCCCACTTCCCCGTGCCTCAGTTTCCCTAATCTGCAGATGGGGCAATTGCAGCACTGGGATGGCGTGACTGGTCCTACGGTGAGTCACTGCCGAGGGGAACGGCAGCCGAAACCGTACTGGGAGCCTCGCTGTTCCTCTCTTCTTCCTCAGTGCTCCCATCCCGCTGTCCCCTGCAGCGGGAGCTCTGTGGCACCGGCCTTGTGGTCACAGCCAGGAGCTCGGTGGCAGCCACCTGGCCCTGTGCGCTGTCCCTGCTGTTCTCCTGGGGGTGGCCTGGCAGCTTGGCGGGGTTCAGGTGCTGAGGTTTCCCTGCGTTAATAGGTGGTGACTCAGCACAAGCGTGCTGGCAGGTCCCGAGCTCAGCAAGCAGGTCTGGCTCCATCCCTCCCACGGCTGATTACCCGTGATGCACGCATCCTTCTGAAGGCAGGGGCTTGTCTGGACCTGACACCGTGCTGGCAGCGCAGGGAGCGTGCCGTATGGGCTGTGCGGTGCCCTGGCCCAGAGTGCTAGTGGCTTCTTCCTCCCGTGCTCCCTACCACAGCCCCAGGCTCCTGGCCAGGGCTGGGGGTTGCCCTGGGGCTCCTCACCCCACAGGTGGAAATGAGATGTAGCTGTGTTGGGCAGGGCTGATGCTGCTCCTTCACAGTTTCCTGCTTGCAGTTGTGGAGTCAAGATGGGGATGGCAGAGCGGGACTGATGCCTCCCTGAGGGTTGGCAAGTGTTTTGGGGTCAGGCTGTGTGTCCTGGGGCCAGCACCCAGCCTTGGGGTCTGCCCTGAACAGATACAGAAGTGTGGGTGTCTCCAGGCACGGTGGCAGCAGCTTGGGATGTCGTGTTCTGCCCGCAGGCTCAGGCATGGGACCATGGGACTGCATCCACAGGTGTCACAGATCCACCAGGCTCAATCGCTTGTCCTTTCCACAGCCGCCTCCACCCTCTGCTTGCCCCACTTTTGGAGAGGAGCCTGTGCAGGTGTGACCATGCTGGGGCAGAAGGGACCTGTGATGTGGGGTACTGGGGTGTCTCACTCCTGGGACCCCCAATAGCCAAGGGTGAGGGTCCGACACTTGCGGGGCAGCCAGAGCAAAACTGCTGCCTCTTCCCTGGAGTCTCGTTCAAAACGTCACATGGAGGGAGAGGGAGAGGGAAAGGTGTGGGCTGTTTGAATTAGCGATGAGTCAGGCTGGCAAAGCCAGATGGGGAGAGAGTGCGTGCCTGCGTGTTTGTGTGCGTATAAGTAATCTCTGGCTTTGTGTTTTTATTATGATTATTATTTTTATTTCCAGGGGAACGATGAATTTCTCCAACCATCCCGTCCCACTGGAAAGGCTGGCTCTGCTGTCCTGTCCTGTCCTCCCGAAGCATCCTGGGAGCCAGAGTGACGGTCCGCGGCTGTTTTGAGGTTCGGCTCTGAGATCAGAGCACAAACCAGTTCTTCCTCACCTTTCATCATCGCTGTGCTGGGGCGGGAGCAAGGCCTGGCTCTGCTGCTGCTGCCTTACATGGAGGTGAGAGCAGGAGAAGGCCCTTTGGCTCCTTTTCTGGGCAGAGCTCCTCCAGGTTCGCACCCCTGGGCCCGGGGGCAAGGCGCTGGTTTGGGCACCCGATGGGGCACAGCGGTCTCAGGGACTGGCATGGCCGGGAACCTTGCCTGAGCGAGGAGTGGCTGTAGTGGAAATGGCAATTACGGTTAATTTGTTGTTAATAAAAAACACCCTCTTCCAATTGCCTGGGCCAAGATGCACTCTCCGTTGGAGAGCCCCAGTCCTGTTCCCAGCAAAACCTGCCCTGCAAAGTGATGAGGGCAGCAAGAAAACACCCTCGGCAGCACTGAGGAAGGCAGGGCTGGGGCATGATCCCTGCTTGTGGTCTGTGTGCCCGCAGTCAGCTGGAAAGAGCTTTGCCCTGGCCTGGGAGGGGAACGCAGGGACCCAAACCACACCAGTCAACCCAGTGGGACCTTGCTTTGCAGGAGATGTGGCATCCCCATGTCCTGGGTCACACACCAGGGACAGTGCAGAGGGAAAGCTGGCTGGCAGGGCAATGCAGACCCCATTTTGGGTCACGTCTCCCCCCACCAGCCTGGCCTTCCTTTCCCCTCTTGGTCACCTCCTGCCAAAAAGGCACCAGGGAGCTGTGGTGGTGGGTGATGCGGAGGTTCCTGAGCAAAACCTTAAGGCACAACCTTGTGTCTTTGGGGTGCAGCTGAACCAGCACAGTGGGGAGGTGAGCAGGGAAGGGAAGAAGCAAGGCATGGAGAAACACTTCTTGACAGAGGGGTGAGTCATGGCCGCAGCGTGGCCTGGCACCCTGCAGTCACCTGTCAGCAGGAGCAGGGCCTCGGGGGTTTCATAGCTGCAGGAGGGGCTGAAGGGGGCTCAAGTGGGTCCCCCATGGATCCCCTTATGGGGATCCCCCATGCTGCAGCCCACAGAGCTGGCCCAGGGCCGTGGGGCTGTGGGGTTG
Source organism: Mesitornis unicolor (assembly GCF_000695765.1). Taxonomy (NCBI): domain Eukaryota; kingdom Metazoa; phylum Chordata; class Aves; order Mesitornithiformes; family Mesitornithidae; genus Mesitornis; species Mesitornis unicolor. Next base: position 4,665 of record NW_010168622.1, read on the forward strand.
CAGGTCTGGGAGGGCTCCTTGTCCAGGGCTCACCCTTGGGGTTGCTGTGGTCCATGGGAACAGCACAGAGCTGGGGATGGGACATGGGTGCCGGAGATGGGATGCAACCTGGGTGCTCTGGGGTGGGAGGAATGGTTTGAGGGTGCTTGGAGAGGCTGACACAGATCTTTCCTTGCAAAGTGGGAGCTTGGCTCCCCAGGGACAGGGCATTCCCGCTGAAGGGATGCTCCCAGGGCTGCTGTGCCCCTTCCCAGCAGGGCTGTGGGACGTGTCCCATCCCTGCCACCTGGAGAAGGACCAGCAGCCTGCCCCCGCTTCCCGGCCACTTGGGGTGGGCCAGGCGCCGTGATAATGGGGCTCGGGCTGTCACCGCACCCTTAGGAAACATTTAGCTTCAGGCACCTGAACCCACGGGGAAGTGATAACTCCCTGGCTAGCTCGCCCTGCCTGGACCCACACCTGGCGCTATCGTGCCTTAGTCACACACCGAGAGTTTTTCCACTGCTGGGCCCCAGATAACCTCCTCACACCCCACCGGCCACAGTGTTTGCTCCTGTCCTCCTACGCTGGTGCCAGGCCGGGAGACACGCACACCTTGAGCCCTGGGCTGGAGGCACGCACACCTCTGGCCAGGTCTGGCAGCCAGGACACGGGCAAAGGGCACGAGGTGCATCCTTTCCCCTTGACCTCAGGGCAGGCTGGCCTGGAGGTGGCCAGCACTGCCTTCCTGCCAGGGCTAAACGTGGGGAGACATCCCTCCCCCAGCTGCTGGGTGGCTGTGGAATCACTCAGGCTTGGTTCTCTGTCCCCACAGGATGTGGGTGATGGGACTGCAGTGACAGGACATTGGTGATGTTAGCTGTTGCTGACCCCTGCTAAGCCCTGAGGTGCAGGAGCACTGGGCTCCCTGCCTTTGCTGACTTTCCCTGACCCACTGCATCCTCTGCTCTCCCTGAGCCCAGGCAAGGCAGGACCCTGGTGCTCCGGGGAGGTGACAGACCTGGGTACACATCCCTGTGCAGAACTCCAGATGACGGAGGTGGACCAGGTATAAGATGAACCAGGCATAAGCAGGCTGACCAAGGTCTCCAGCTGTGCCCCTTTGCTCTTCAAAGGCTGCACAAGCTCTGGGATGCAGCAGCTGCTGCCCAGAAACCTCTCTGGGTCCCTTTAAAGACAGTGCTAATTGCCCCGCTGCTGATCAGGTTAGCAGAAGCACCCAGCTAATGAGTTTTGCTTGCAGGTCCATACAGCTCCTGGTGGGACACAGCCCTGCAAGTCACACCTGCACCCACAGAGGCGTGGAGGAGGCGGGCTGTGAATAGCACAGCCCAGCTGCCCACAATGTCCACCTTTAATGAGGTTAAAAAGCTGCTGCTCAGGGGAGGGGAGCTCAGAATGTCCTGTGGGCTTAGTTTGTTGAAGAGGAGTTGATCACCCTGCGTGGGGGCAGAGTGTGGGCTGCTGGGGTAGGGCTGGAAGCTGGGCTTGAGCAGGTCAGGACTGAAAAGGGAAGATATCATCAAAACCCAAGGATGGGTACCCAAGAATGACCACCTGTCTCTGGATTTTATTTGTTGTGTTTTCTGTGAGTGCTGTTTAACAACATGAACAGGCCGTGAACGACCTGCCAGTGAGGGGTGAAGAGAGAGGTCCTCTTTCTCTGGTCTTATGAAGTTCTCTCTGGAGCAGCAGTGCCAGGCAGGCAGAGCAGGGCTGAGACTCTGCAAAGGCAGGGGAAGGCAGTGCTGGGAAAGCCCTGTCTCCATCTGCAGATCCCACCCTGTGTGGACACCACCTCTGGGCCAGCTGTGGCAAGAGAGCAAGGAAAGAAGCTAGAAATTATTAGGAACAGGCACACGCATTGATGGAGAGAGGGATTGAGTAGATGTGGATCTCTGTGTTTCATGCTAAAACCTTTTGCTTTAGACAAATCACCAGACAGCCTTGATGCAGTGGGAAGGTGATTTCTCCAAGTCCCTCCAGGCCTCACACTGCCATTTCCCCCCACACCTTTCCACCCACAGGGAAGAGGAAACGGGACAACCCTATAAACAAAACTTTCACTCCTGGCTGCCTGTGGCCTCAGGTAAGCGCTGCGGCTCTGGAGCGCTTCAGGAGGGTTTTGGTTGCCAAGTGTGAAGGCAAGGAGCGTATGCTTTGTAAAACGAAGCCGGGACGGGCAGCCCAAACGTGCCGCACGGTGCAGTGCCCGTCTGGCAAGTGGCCACCTGGCACAGGGTGCTCGCTGCTGGTGAAGCCAACATGGTCTGGCAACGAACGAGTGACAGCCCCGAGCACCTCAGGAACCAGAGAGGAGGTGGGAAAACTCCCTCTGAGCTCTGTGGGGAGCTGCGGTCAGCCTCAAGACCCCGGGGAGAGCAGCGCACCGCTGCCGGGCTGCTGTCATGCAGGGCAAGCACTGAGGTGGAGGGCACAGGGTGCTCGCTGCTGGTGAAGCCAACATGGTCTGGCAACGAACGAGTGACAGCCCCGAGCACCTCAGGAACCAGAGAGGAGGTGGGAAAACTCCCTCTGAGCTCTGTGGGGAGCTGCGGTCAGCCTCAAGACCCCGGGGAGAGCAGCGCACCGCTGCCGGGCTGCTGTCATGCAGGGCAAGCACTGAGGTGGAGGTGACCTGTCCCAGCCCTTCCCCACAGCCCCGGTGTCCTCGGCCGAGGCAGAGCCCAGCCACCCACCGCCGAAACCCCGGGGGAGTGGGCAACCCTGGCTTCTTGTTTCGGGAGACTGCACGGCGAGAATGGGAGCTTGGGGACATCCGTGGGGCCCGGG
>NW_010168623.1:0-22528 GCF_000695765.1 Mesitornis unicolor
AGGAGGAGGAGAAGGGCTCTGGAGCCTGGGAACTGGAATGCAGGGTGGGGAAAGGAAGCAGACACCGAGCTTGGAGCTAAAGCTGGTTTAGGGTGGACCCATTTCCAAGCCAGGGCGTAGCCAGGGAATGAGAGTCTGGGTTTAAAGCAGTGATTTTCCTTCCCAGCCTTGAAAATAACCTGACCTAACCCTCTAATAACGGGAGCTCAAGAGAGAGTCATTGCACCCCAATAATTTCACCAGTTACTGCGATGTTTCTGGGGGTGGCACCAGAGCACAAATCCATAACCCCTCCGGGTCTTGCTGCAAAACATCTCCCAATAAAAACATCATTAAAACATCATACATCACACCGTAATTACTACGGCACGAAAAGCAAGTGGAAAATGCAGTAATTAAGTTCATTTTCCAAGTGGTAGGCTATTGGTAATTTACAATTACCCACCCTCAAAAATACTCCAGCGCCTTTCCAATGAGGTGAACGTTTTGTCCCAGAACACCCATCCTCCTTACAAAATGATCTTTCCAAAAGCATGCTCTAAATAACGAACTAACAGTAGGAGACTATTACATTTTGAGCCTGTGTTGGTTTAGGATATCAGATATTAATTCTGACACGGCAATTTTAACCAGCCGTGGGGATTTTTGGCTGCCACGCCATGCAGACTTAATACAATAAATAAATCTACAGTTTACAAATGTATCTTTAGTTTAGATGAGTAGTGAATATCAAATATGTGGGATATCTCGCCAAAAATGTGCTTTTTGTGCCCTTTTTGAGGAGCGGGGAAAGGAGTTTTGTAAAGGTCGGAGTAGATGGCTCAATCTGCCACCAACAGCAGCCAGGACAGCACCAGGATTGACCTCACCACTGCATTTCAAATGCAGCAAAAGGCTTTTAATACTGGGCTGCAAAAGTCAAAGAGAAGAGTGAACAGTGACCAGACAGGAGAGAGCTCGTCTCAGTAAGGTTCACCCATCTCTAATGGGAATAACTGGGTAGAGAAGCCTCAGAATCAATTAATTCATTGAGCCTTAACACCCAAGAGGTGTTCCCTGTTCTGTGTAACCCCCTTTACTGCACCAAATCCAGGCTCTTTGTCCTCAATTAATTCTCTTTATTTCCTATTCTCTCTCTTTAGCCCTGGACCACGCTGCCCCATAGCCCTTCCCACCGCACATCTCCATCGCCCTATTCTGTCTGAACTTGCATCTTTATTTCTCCATTAAGATCACCCCTCAGTGCCAGCCTGCAGATCTTCTCTTGTCTTCTCCTTTAAGCACCAGCTCTTCCGTGAAGTAAATGGATTATTTATAAAGCATCATGGCAAGCCAGATGGGATCAGACGGGTTTTGCAGGACAAAAACCTTGAGGAGTTACCTTGAGCACCTGAATCCAAACACCATGCTCTATTTTCCCCTTTATTCCACTACTTGGACCAAAACCCTTGCCAAATACCACAACAGAAAAAAGAGAATTTCCACATTTTTAAAATAATTCTTACAAATCAAGGAAGGATTTTAGTATTTACATTGAAAAGATAAAAAAAAAAGAGTTACAGAAGCACTGAAACCAGATTGTGTCACCAGAAAATGATGAACTTGAGCGTCTCCTCCCCACCGGGGAAGAAACTGGTGCAAAATTAAAAGGTTCTGATGGGAAAATATTGCGGGAACTTGCAACTCTGCAAAGGCAGGAGGAGATGGTGACGTCCTGGCCATGAAGGTCGCTGCTCCCGGCTCTTCCTGCAACCCAGCGATTTCACTGCAGTCACCCAGGTAAAGCAGAAAGCTCCCCAAGTGCAGCAGTGTCTCTAAAAAGGACTGTTCTGTTGGGAAGACAACCGGCCTCGTTTCACAGGCATTTGGCACACCAAAATCCACTCGCAGCTTCAGGGTGCACACACTCAGGGGATGCGTGGGAGTCACTTCCTTAGAAATAAATCCCTGAATCATAACTACTACGCATTAACAAAACCGCCAATGAACTCTTCAAAAGACACCCTCCCAGTGACAGTTTTCCATTAGATGGAGAGGCAAAACCAGCAGTATTTTGCTAGTTTAACAGCTCCTAGTGAAGATAGCTGTCGTCCTTGGCAAAAACAGCTTAAATACCACCCGATCCCATAGTCCAAGCACTCAGGACATGTCATCCTGTAAGAAGTTTACTCAGCAACGTTAAAGGCACGGCAACCTCAGGAAAATAAAGATGCTCAAGGCGCAAGGCTACTTCAGAAGCATCTTTGATACTAAGACTGACAAATAGCACTGTGCTTCTTTAGAAAACCTATGAAGTTCAAGAGAAAAGGTTAAAAGAAAAGGCAGACCTGTTATTTTGGCAAGTTAGCGGAGGGAATTCTTCCTGGCTCGGTTATGAAGCAAGTTATTGTTTATAAAAGCTCATCCTTCGGTTTACTTTGGAGAACTGCTGGTCCAAGTTAACGTGGCGCGGGCAGGAAAACATACGTATGGGTGTTTCATGTGAGGAGCGACAGGGAGACATCCTCAACAACCCAAACAGGATGAGAAAGAGAAAACCCAACGTGTTTTATCCTAAACAGAGCAATCCACATTAATCAACTGAAGGAGCACGAGGAGATGGTCCTCATCAGGCTCTGACTGACACCACCCTGCAGAAATGGAGAGCGTAACCACATCCAACCACCATCACCCCAGCATCTCAACTCTTCTGCACATCCCATCTGACCACGGAGGAAGAGGACACACTCTTCACAACAGACACTAAAATGTTAGATTGCTATTAATAAGATTACTCCACACGCTCCTTTTTATATTCAGAAAGAATACTCTTACCCTTTCAATTAAATAAAATAAATCTGTGTCTTGTTGAGGCCTCTTCACATCATATCTAAGCAGGTTCTATGAACTGGGTTTGAGACACTTTAATGCACCCTGCCTGTACTGACAGCAGCATCTGGTTCCCACGGAAAGAAGCGCTACTACAAAGTGTAAACGAGCTGGGAGTTCGTTCAAAAGCAAAGTTACAGTGACAACAATTAGGTAATCCTGTGTATTATAGGAGTAGGAGACTATTTTTAAGCATATATATATTATATATATATATTTTTCAAAGGGTAACGCGCTCATTACTCGCAAAATCCACCTTACAAAACACCACTCATCTTGCTGAAATGCAGCACACAATTTCAGGAGGAAGACGCCGACCCTGAACTTTTCAGGTACTCTCCTAAATTAACTTTTGCATTGCCAGGAGGTCCGTGTTAGTCCTGCAGTACAGAGGCATTTGCAAACGGCCCCCAAATTACCCCACAACGAGGGCTTTCAGACTGAACAAGCACCTTAAACTAACTGAACACATCAGAAAAGTGAATGAGCCCAAGAACAAAGACTCGCAGCAACTTTTCTTCCTCTTAGCTACTCATGAAAGAACATTCACCACCCATTTCCTCAGCACCTTTCATCTCAGCCACAAACAATAGCGACAGGGACACTGCCAAATACATCAAGTTTTTTTTAAAGAAGAGCCTTAGACTATGAAGTCTGTCTTCAAGAATGAAGCCTGACACTGCTAAATCAAAGCCAACTTCAAGCTGAAATTTAAACCCATCCTAAATACTCCTTACACAGTGCAGACAGTGGCCATGACCAACGACGGACCCTGGAGATTGGCAACCTCAGGCGATGGAGCAGCTCGCAAGGGGGCTGCTTCCTCCTGCTGGAGATGGGGAATAGAAATGGGGGAGCAAGGGACCCTTCTGCTTTTGGGGACCAAGGGTTTGGGGTTGTGGGGATGCTTTTGTTTCGTGCTGAAACAACCTCAGCTCAGTGACCAGCTCTGACTGCACCCAAACCACACATCTGCGGACACCAGCCCCAGAGGTTGCGGCTGACGACCAAGTGTTAACTGGAACCGAACACACACACATCAAAAATCCTCTGAATTCACACCCAAATCATCCCCTAAAGACAAGAAAAGACTTGAAATGCAAACAAGGCTCCTCCTGTGTGCTTGCAGGAGATGCACCCGTCCCATCAGCAGAGAAACGTCCCTTGCCAGGGGGCAGAGAGGAGAATTTTGTCTCTGCTCACCTCTCCAGATGGCCAACGTGGGGAAACCTGCTGGGATCTGGCATCCCTCTCGTTTCGGACAGCCAGAAGAGTTGCTATTATTCAGTTTTTCCTTTCGCTTTACCAGCACTAGTGCAATATTGAAATGACTCCCCAGCCACCACCGCTCCCCTTCCCCTTCCATCACCTCTTTTATTGGAAACCGCATTTAAGGCAAAATTTGGAACAAATCATTTGATTGTGCCCGCTGACGCGCTGCCTCAGCACTGCGCTGAGTCAACACCCGAAGGCATCTTCCCCTCATCTGCAAACAGCTGTAAAGAAAAAGGCCACTTCTGTTTGATTCCTTAACAATTAGGAGCGAAATAATCTGAATTTCAATCAGCTCCCAGTAACACAACCTCCTGTGTTCTGTACTGTTCTCAGGAGTTTTAAGACATTCATTCTCTAAGATGTACCTGCCCAAACCCCACGCACCCCAGACAGAGCCAATGACTGAAAATGAAAAATATTTGTGTCCAAACAGCACAGCAGGCAACCCATGCCAAATCTTCATTCAAAACAGCCCTACAATGTATGCGTGACAAACCCAGGATCCGTCATAAATCACTGTTATCCTAAGTTATCTCCCATTTTTCTTCTAACTGATGTTGTTTAGATTTTATCATCAGCCAATTAGAATAATTACATGCAGGCTTGCTGCAGCAGATAACTCCAAACCCATAATAAATCTAAAGGCATTTGCAGAGAGTTACCCATTCAACGAAACCCACATTTAAACTTCACTATGTAAGCAACTTAAACATCCTTTTTCAGCCCATAAAGGCTCTTCAGACTTGCAGTGCTATTTATATTGCTTGTTTCAGCCGAATTTGGCAACATAAGGGTCTATAATCTCACACACCCTTCTCTGGCCGACTCGGATTCTGGTATGCAGTGAAACACAGGCTCCTCACAGCACAAACTCCTTCAAGTCAGTGTGAGGGAATTTAATGCCCCATTCCCCTAAGATCTTTAGGAAAATACCAGCCCAACCCTACACCAGTAACATTCCTGGATCTATTAATTGCCAGTGATTAATGAATCTCACAGAGACAGAAAAATAACTACTGAAGACTCAAAAGAAGTCAACATTTTTCTCCTTGGCTATGTACCTTAAAAGCAGCCACAAGGCTACAAGTAGTCACGCATCAAAATACGCTTTAAGCCTTAACAGCACCTCAAAAACTCATGGTATTCTTAGGAGTTACCATTGCCAGCACCAAGCTCTGGTGGTTTTCTTACACATGAGAAAACCCCACCTGAACACCAGGATGTACTGGAGGTTATCTCCTTAAATCTAAGCGGCACCCATGTGGTGTAATTCCACCATCAATACACTCTGCAAGGAAAACTCTTCAACCTTGACACCAGTCTGCACACCTCCTAAAGGAAATCCCAACCTTTTCTCTCATTAACTCCAACAATTAGCATGGTGTTTCTGGGGGTTGATTTAGGCCGTTCAATCTCCAAGGCCAAAACACCATCACCTTCTTTCACGGGAGGAGCAGCCTGAAATGCTGCGATGCTGAGGTGCCCGACTGAACCGTACGGCGCTTGGTTTCTACATTTTTCAGTTCTTAGCAAGCTAATGTGTTTCAGAGACTGGTAAGATCACACCACCACCAAATCCAACTCCGTATGTTTTATTTCAGCCACAAAAACCAGAAGAATCACTTACCTGGGTCTCGACTGCTGTACGGCCACCCTGAGGCAGGTAAAAAAGAGGGCATCGGAGAGCTCGCCCTGCTGTCATCCTCCACTTGCTGGGTGATGTGCCGCACAGTTTCTTTATTTTTCCGGTTCTTCCTGCGCCCAGAGGGCTGCCAGCCGTCCCCCACTCCTTGCTCCGAGAACACGCTCTGTATTGCACTATCCTTGGCCGAATGCAGTTCACCCCCTCCATAATGCGACGGTGAAACCTGCTCCTCTTTGATCCGTAAAGACCCATAGCCCATGTCACTAGACCAAAGAGACTGGGATGAAATGTCTTCGTGGCTGTCCGTTTTTGGTTCCTGATCCTCTTTGCCGTAACTACTCCCTCCTTCGTGGCAGCTGGCAATGGCCGAGTCTCCAGAGGAGTTTGCCGGGCTCGTCCGCCGAGCTAACCAAGGGGATATACTCCTGCCAGCCACCACCGCCGAAATCAGAGCATCCGTGCTGCTGCTGGAAGGGGCTCCAAGCTCGTAATCCACGAGGTCGTCCGAGGCATCCGACTTGATGCTTATGTCCAGAGCCGCCTTGATGAAATTGTGACAGGCCTGCACGATGTCCGTCATCTGCAGGTAGCTGGCGGCTGACATCACCTCGATGACGTTCCGGCTGGTCAGCGCTAGGTGTGCGGAGTACATGAAGTCAATGATTGCTTTGAAGCCCTGCGCCGTGACAATGTCCAAGTGGGTGACCGTGGCCTGGTCGGAGGTTTTCTGCACCTGGCAGTAGAGGGTTTTGAAGTAGCGACTACTCCCAAGCAGGACGTTTTTGTGAGCCTTAAATATCTTCCCTTCCACGATAATGCAAACGTCGCAGAGGATGCCGTGCTGTCGCTGTTCGTTAAGCTCCCGCAGCAGGTGACGGTAGTGGGAAGCAATCTCCATATCTTCCTTTCGGTTATTCATTTGGAAATCTTTGTGTTTCCTCTTCCACAAGTCCTGTGTGGGGAAGGAGATGACAGTATTACAAAATCCAGTACGGGCTGTGTTTTACGAAGAGACAACCCCCAAATTAAGTAACAGTTTCATCTTGAAGCAACGCCACAAAACACAACTCCCGCCTGGAAACGCCACGCATCCGTTACACAACGCACCTTGTTTTTACCAGACTTCCAATGATTTATGTTAAAAGGGACTCGATTTGAAACTCAATCCTCCAATGCCTCATAACATTTCTTTCAATCGCTACAGACTTGTAAGAAAACCTGGCTGAGGTTATCTGGGGAACGCAGCTGTCGGTTTTTGCTGTTTGGGTACAGGAAAGTTTGGTTTCGAAAGAGGTCCTACGCTTGAAACCACGCTGGTAGAGACCAAACTAAAGTAACACCATTGCCTCAAGGGACTGAGCAGGAATAGCCAAAATCCTCCAGCAGCAAAAGCCAATTGACACCAGCTATTTCCCTTGCTATATTGCCGCTGAGGGACTCTAAATACCCTTTTCAAGTCAGAAAAGCAATTGGCAAATCCAAGACCGCAGGTCTCAAAATCTGAAGTCCCCACCCAAACGAAACCAGCAATAGACCGGCACTATGAAATCAATGTTAGTTGAAGCTTAACTGCTCACAAGCACAAGATTTTTGTCACTGTGCAATAAAGGATGTTATTTTCGTGGCTTTCCTTCTCCAAGTTTACCTCACAACCACCCTGAGATATCAGGTAGAGAAATTCTAACAAACACTCAAAACATTCGTTTTTAGAAATGATGCTTATGAGCAAAATAACAAAGCATCCATCGAGCCAAGAATTCACAGGACTTTTGATCACCTTTCATCAAACTTGACAGTATTATCCAAAATAAAAGGCTGGTTAGTGCCAGCAGCACGGCAGAGACCCAGATCTTATGAGTTATGCTCCAAATTACCCTCCTCTTACACCCCAAAAGAGAAAGAAAGGTCTTAAATGTGGACATGTTGACAGTGGCATAAATATTCTCAGATATTGATTAAAAAATAGAATAGATACGTGGGTCCACACGTCCCAATACAAATATAAAAACGGTATGTGCTGACGAGACCAAATTCTGAGGATAATTGTGGGCAGGCACAGACATCAGAAGCCTGGATTTACGCTTGTGGCGGTTGCTGATAAAACCAAAATCGCTGTATTTCTGAGCTCTTACGGTCCTGAAGGGAAATAGAAGCAGTGTCAGTAAGGAGGCTGACGGAGCTGGAAGCGACTTTGTGATACCCATCGAGTTCAGACTCAAACCCAGTCCTAGGACAGCCACAATTCAGGAAATTTCCTGACACACAGGTGGGCTTCTTGTGCAGTGGAATTTGGAGCCGTAAAACCTCTGCCCCGTTATTATCATAATCATTATTATTGTTGTTTTTGTTGTTGATGATGATGATGTCGTCACACAGTATGACAGTTTAGCCATCACTACTGGTTAGAATAAACCTCTCAGCCCACAGAAGATATGAGATACAGGACCTCTCTTCTGGGCAGCCACCTGAGGAGTCACAAGTCCAAACTACACAGAATTGCCTGCACGGGCTCCTCCAGCTCTGCAGACTGGAGCTGTCTCTTCGCAGTGTCAGAAATGGCAATTTTCAAGCCCAGCTGGTTCCTGCTCATTGGGAAGCATTCGGTTCCCTCAAGAGAGGAAGGACCATCCTCCTTCCTGCCACACAAACTGGCTGCGCTGGTGTGCATCTATTTCAAACCCATTCAGAATTAAGCACAGAACACACAAAGAAAATGATGTCTTTTTTCAATTTGAACTGGAAGAGGTCAATGATATTGTAGCTCTACACCACCTGAATGATGCCACATCTACCACAGAAATCTGCCTGAAGACCTCAAATCAAGTTGTGACACGGAAGCCGCCTCCATCTCAAATAAATACATGAAATAAAGAAATAAAAATCAAGCCGAGAATGAGTCAGGGAGTGAACAAAAACTAAAACAAACTGATTTTTCAGGTGTTTGGCCTGAAAAGGTCATGTTAGAAGCAGCCAGCACAGCAGCTCTCTAACCCCACGGCTCCCCAACATCTTCACACTGGAGAGAGCCACCTCTTAAGGCAGAATGACAGGTCAGTGTTGTCTTTCTTCCAGAAACCACCACCGTATCTACTTTTAGGAACTGAAGAGTCAGCTCAGTCCCCTCAGGAAATATGCACTGCCACACAGGATCAAGTGAGTTGTCCATCACCCATCCCGTCTTCAACAGCTGCCGTATCCACACAATTCGGAGGAAGACGCGAGAAAACCTCACAGCACACAATCGCGAAGCGATCAGAAGGTTTCAGATACAGCATTTCCTTTCCTGTTCCTTCACGGGTATCAAAACCCCTATTCCAAAACATCACCTCACTGGAGCTGGGGGGGAGAAGTTTCCTGCAAGGATCATTTTCTCTTCCTCCATTTAATACACTTGATGGTATTTGTCAGTGTCTTCACCTGCTTTTGTGAGTTTACGCAACAAAGCTTTTCTTGAATGCTTTTCACCTGAAAATTACACCAATTTCTTGGGATTTTATTTCTTCACTATTTTTAGTATTTCCTATTTAGTATTTCCTATTTAAGCGGCTGAGGGATTAGTATATTTAGTATTTTAATATTTTTACTATTTCAAGGGAGTGGAGCATCTCCCTTCTGAGGAGCGGCTGAGGGAGCTGGGGCTCTTTAGTTTGCAGAAGAGGAGACTGAGGGGAGACCTCATTCATGTCTATAAATATTTAAAGGGTGAGTGTCACGAGGATGGAGCCAGGCTCTTCTCGGTGACAAACAATGATAGGACAAGGGGTAACGGACACAAACTGGAACACAGGAGGTTCCACTTCAATTGGAGAAGAAACTTCTTCTCAGTGAGGGTGACAGAGCCCTGGCCCAGGCTGCCCAGAGAGGTTGTGGAGTCTCCTTCTCTGCAGACATTCAAAACCCGCCTGGACGCCTTCCTGTGCAACCTCATCTGGGTGTTCCTGCTCCGGCAGGGGGATTGGACTGGATGAGCTTTGGAGGTCCCTTCCAATCCCTAACAGTCTGGGATTCTGGGATTCTGTGATATGTTTATCCAGCTTAGTTCAGTGGGTCAGGTTCCCCCAGTCTATTTTAGATACACCTTGTCCTTTAAGATGTCTACGCCGAAAACCAGATGAAAATATTTCTCTCCTGCTACCTTTAGTTTAAGACTGGACCCATTTGAGGTTCGGCCATTGCCTCACCTGGAGCTTCTCATGGATGAAGCCTCTTCATGCAGTGGCTTTTCTCTGACTTCACTCCTTATCAAGGGATTTTTACTAAACACACACACAAAAATACCTATACAAGATCCCTTACTGGCCTCCCTCCACTCACCAAGCCCTTGACAGAAGGCGCCCTCCATAACCTCTTCCAAACCTGAAATTATTCTTGTAGATGTCTTGATTTTCCTCTGTCCGCAGGTCTGGTACCTTATGTACCTCGTTCCACATTCAGCACTATTGTACCTTTTAAATGAGAGGTCTTTGGGGGAAAAAATTAAATATGCCTCAAATTCCGAGGAATTAATTAGTTTTCCGTCTACCCGTGTCAAACCAGAACATCCGTTTAATGTCAAGGATCGCTAGGGAATTAATCCAAGTTAAATTTAAGGCAATTTGCTAGTAGTTAAAAATTCAGGAAGCTTCAAAACCCCGTGCTCTTGTTTTCTAACGTGACATGCTGGTTTGTGGCTTGCTGCTGGTTGGGTTTTTTTCCCCCTTTCCCTGGTAACGATATTTATCTCCACTCAGAAGATGCTGTGGAAAGATTTCTTTAGAAAAGTGGAAGCGTGGTAAAGAGGGAATAAACCACTGAGACTTTTCAGAAACAGACCTCGATGGTCTGTGATATATTTTTGGGTTTATCTCAGGTCTTTTTAAGACACCAAAGGATTTCAGAGTTGAGCACCTACCAAAATCCTTCAGGCCTGGCCCTGCGACGACAGCACATGGCCACAGCACAGCTTTCCAAGAAGCCAATGAACCGTGAAAGCTCATCTGTAGATTTTCCACCAAATAATTTGTAGCAGATCCGGCTTTCTCCATAAGTCAATTTGCAGATAGGGCAGTAATTCAGGTCTATTACTTTTCCACAAATAATTAAACCAATCGTCCCCTAAACAAACAACGCTTGCGTGTAACAGCAAAACGAACAACGGACTCGAGCAGGTTGAACCATCACTTTCATGCAAACTTCTATCAAGACACAGCTTTTTATTTCTGATGTTGTCAAAAACCTGGTCTTAAAGGAGGCATTAATAATTTACACAATCTTTAACCCCAGCCAGAGTGAACCCGGTTCGACAAATACAGCACCTATGGTGTTTATTTTGCACTATCAGTGCAGTTGTTTGAACATGAAAACATCACCTGATAAGAGTCTAAATAAACAGAGTTTTCACCTAACGCTGGAAAGGTTTTAAAGAGAGTAAACCAGTAACAGTAACCCCTCAGCGTACGCACCCATAAAATTAAGGGGCACAAATCTGTTGCCTTGAAAACCGAGTGCTTTATTTGAATTTTGACAAAAAGCCCCAGTCAAGGAACGGAGCACGCAGATGAAAGCCTCTGCAGCGCAGTCCCCTGGGAAATAGCGGGGACAAAAACTTCACTCAGAAGGGAAACAGGAAAAAAGGGGGGAAAAAAAAAACCCAAGGGCTGGAGGGGTTTTTTGGGTTTTCGTTATTGGTAGGGTTTTTGTTTGACTGTTTGCTTTTTGTTCTCTCAGAATATAAGCAAAGCAAGAATCTGAATTACACGACATGTAGCTGGTTACGATTTTCTAAGCGTGCTTCTACGTGTAAAACTAAGGACACCGGTTATGAGGATCAAAATATTCACCAGTCACTCTACGCTCCCCAGGGAAAACGGACCAACTGGAATTTAACCAAAAATGTGTTGTTTCCTCCCTCCTCTCCCTTCGGAGAAAAGTCAAACCAGATTAAGGAAGAACTCAAATTCCCTCCAATAGTTTATTATACACAAAAAAAAAACAACAAACACGCCCCACTTCTCCTGCTTCCCCTGTGTCCTGTCCATGTCTCCACTCCCAAGACATTCCAACATATTTTAAATTCCTCTACTAAGGAGCTGTGTAAGGTGAGATTGGGCTTGAAATGTCTCCTTGCACAACAAGAGTCTCACTTTTAGCCAATGAGAGACAACAGAAATGCACAGGATTCCTCCTACCCATGTGCTGAGAACAAAAATCCCCAATGTAACCTTAGCAACCGAAAAGGACAGCACCTGTACTTATGCTCCTCAATAAGAGAAAGAGACCTGGGATATTAATGGATGAAAACTCCCTGCAAAGATACCACTCGTAAGATTTACAAGTATCAACCTCCACAAGTTTGTTCTCATAAATGTCTTTGAAGAAGGGAACACAATTCCAGAAGAATTTTAACTCCTGATGCTACATACCCCAAAATTATACACGTCTATTCGGCTCTGTTCAAAGCAGAAGCAAGTAGCAGCTTAGGAAAATGAGCAGCTGCCAAAAAAGAAAGTTTTCTCTCCAATTCTGATTCATGAAACTGCTCTTTCGTTGTCTGAGCTGGTCACTCCAACCACAACACTGAATCCAAAGAGAAAGCGGCAGCTGTTTGTAAACAGCCCAGACCAGACCCTTGGGCCAAAGAGGTTACTCACAGCTCATGGTTTCGTGAAAACAACCACACACCACTTTTCCCTTATGGCTGGGGATGAAGATGTTTAATTGCAGCCCAACAGTGCACGTTCACCCTTACGGGTTAGGAGCCACAGGAAGGAAATAGAAGTTTTGTCATTCCATTTGAGAAATGCTACAGAATTACAGAAAAGGCAAGGATTTGGGAGGCAAATGACTTTCAGTGAATTTAAGGAAAAATACCAGTTATATTTTATTATCAAACTTGAGAGGCCAATGCACGGCAAAGAAATCACGTGCTTGAACTGCTCAGGGCAGGCAAAGAGACTTCAACTCCCCATCAGTTCAGGCTCAATTTAGCCAGGAAATACATTTAAAACCATATTAACAGTTTTCAATTACCTCTACAATGAAAATACATAGATCTGAATGCAATTAGGAGTTCAAAGAAGGCCAACTTCAGCAAAAAGAATACAGACATGCAAAATAGTACACATTTCTAGGCATTCACAGCATCAAAGCTTTGTCTCCACAACGCAAACACGCACCACAAGCAACTCAAATAAACAGAACTGAAAATAACAGGGAGCTATCATTAAACATTTCACTCTAATCCAAAACTAAACCAGCGGCTGATTTGACCCATCAAACCATCTGCCCCATCACCACCTACAACTGCCTCAAGGGAGGTTGTGGAGAGGTGGGTGCTGGGCTCTTCTCCCAGGTGATGGGGGATAGAACAAGGGGAAACGGCACCAAGCTGTGCCAAGGGAGCTTCAGGTCAGAGATAAGGAGGAAGTTCTTTACTGAGAGGGTCGTCAGAAGCTGGAACAGGCTGCCCAGGGAGGTGGTGGAGTCACCATCCCTGGATGTGTTTAAAGAGCGGGTAGATGAGGTACTTAGGGATATGGTTTAGGGGGTAGCCAGGAACGGTTGGACGTGATGATCTCAGAGGGCTTTTCCAACTGTGATACCTGAAGTTATGGAGTCAGCTATAGTGTGCAGAAGCTGGACACTACAAAAGTGCAACCAAGAGAGAAGATTTCTGAAGGTATCTTAGAAAAATTCATTTATTAACCTTCATTACCTCTGACAGCACATAAGGAATTTCAAGAGGAAACCAGCTCTGAAAATGAAAGCTAAGGGAAAATTGTCAGCTACAGTTTGGATAGAGGGCAATCAGAAGTTAGAATTGGAAATGTAGAAACTGTAAATTTAAAAATAGGAGGTGGGGGAATAAAAAGAGCAGAGATTAGCATTGTGCTATAGTGTTCCTGAAGTAATAAGCAGTGAAAAGATTTTTAGTGGTTTTGTTCGAGAAAGCATAAAAACTTTAATGTTAATATCCAAGCCGATTCCCTTACCAGTAACAAACTGGGTTCCAGGTCTGGTGTCTCTCCTACAACAGCTGAGGACATCAACAGCCCCAGGGCAGCACAGGGAGTGCACTGGTGTGCGGCCTTTGACAGCGCCGCTGGGAGCTCTTCTTGGAGAAAGACGGGACTGTGGCGAAAAACCAAGACCAAGAGAAGTTATTAGCATTAAATTACAAGATTACTGAACAACAATGTACGTTTTCAAGTCCTTTCTGACCTATTCAACTCCAAAAAATGTTAACTCAAAGCGTATCAATTGCAGGTAATCAAAGCCTTGGTACCTTTCTGCAACAATATCAGCAAAAGTTACTTCTTAAAGGATGGGAAAGAAAAAAAAAGTCTTATTTTAGATACTAAAACTTCAAAGGGATCCTTGAAACAACAGTGCTTCCTGTTTGGTAGCTTTTCAAAACATTCTCACTTTAATGACTTTTTAAAGAGACGGTTGTGGCCTGAAGGGCACTAATTCACCTTAAGTGACCCAACCAACACCGAGGTGAAAAAGCTACCAGTGCAACTCCTGGGGAAAAAAAATCAGGTTTGCAATGGAATAGTCAAGAGAATTTCCTCTTGAAACACTTCATGGCTGGTTCCACTGGCTGGTGTCGTTCTAGGTTGAGAGACTAAACAATCCTCAGATTTTGAAAACTGTGAGTAAAATACACATCCTTAGGTAGAGTAAGGCACCTTTCACAGACTTCTCTGAGAAAATATTAACGTTTATGGTTACAAGAATAAGAATTGTTCGTCTACACAAAGGTTTTTTGCCTGTGAGGATGCATCCGCTATAACTGTCACCTTGTACACCTGCTTTTCTTATATAAAACAGACTTTCTTTTCTTCAGAATAGCATATTCACCACAACTGCAACATTTAACTAAAACTTCTGATTACATTTTATTAAAAACTATTGAAAAGTATATAAAAAATTTTATTAAAAAAATATTCTTATCTCTATACTATTTAAAGCTATATTCTGTTAGTCATCACAGCAAAGTATCTGCCATATATTCCTGGCCATATATTTCAGACACCTTCAATACACAGACCAGCTCTCTTAGGGAAAATCAGGTGTAAATCAATACTGCTGATTTCAAGACCCAGCTTCTGCAGTAACAGATTGTGAAAGGAAACATCAGACAACAAATACGAAGAAAGCTTTTCCCTTACAACCTAATGTCATTGTAAACGGTGAAATAATGTATCTAATAAACAAATGAAGTCATGTAAGGAAAATCCAGTCCTTCTTACGGCAACAAGCAGAACTGTGAAAGTCCTGAAAACAAATATGACCCAACTGAAGCAAATACAGAATCAGAATCACACAGAATCACAGAATGGCTCGGTTGGAAAAGCCCTCTGAGATCATCACGTCCAACCGCTCCTGTCTACCCCCTAAACCATATCCCTAAGTACCTCATCTACCCGCTCTTTAAACACATCCAGGGATGGTGACTCCACCACCTCCCTGGGCAGCCTGTGCCAGCTTCTGACGACCCTCTCAGTCAAGAACTTCCTCCTTATCTCTGACCTGAACCTCCCTTGGCACAGCTTGGTGCCGTTTCCCCTTGTTCTATCCCCATCACCTGGGAGAAGAGACCAGCACCCACCTCTCCACAACCTCCCTTGAGGCAGTTGGAGGTGGTGATGAGGTCTCCCCTCAGCCTTCTCTTCTCCAGGCTAAACAAGCCCAGTTCCCTCAGCCACTCCTCATCAGGCTTGTTCTCCAGAGCCCTCCCCATCCTTGTGGCTCTGCTCTGAACACCATTGACTTTGTTCTCAATTTCTATTTCAAGTCTTCTTGCCAAGTCTTGCCTTTCTCTAATTCTGATTGCTTCTCCATAGCAATTGTTTTGGCTTGCTCTCTTTAGTGTTATTTAGACAGTTAAAAACAAAATAAAGTGGGGGAGTGAGGGAGCCAGACCAAAACAGACACGTGGGAAGTTACTTTGTTAGCAAAGTGCAAAAGTAATGTGAACTTACACATAGTCTTAGGACTGGTACTGTTAAGACCCATTTCCACCTCGTGACAGTGTCAGCTCCAGCTACTCTTTCTCCTTCCCTTATCACATGACAAAAATATCTCTAAATGCTGAGAACTCACCAATATTTGAAAGTGTTTTCTGTCAGCGAAAATAAGCGTCACGATGTTTCACAGCTGGACAGCGCATGATTCAATGGACAGAGGAGAATGGACTCTGGTAACAAGCTCCAAAAGGTTCATCAGATGTCCTGTGTTTGGGAATGGAAAGCAGAGCAGGCAAAAATTAAAATCTAAACTTTAACTTAAAATAAAAACCTTCAGTGTCACAGAATTACAAGCAACAGTTCAATTAACTGCACGTTTACGACACTGTTTGCCATTTCAAACAAGAAATATTCTGATATAAAGGAAATGTATTCTGACAAATAGGAACAATTATTTAGCTCTTATGCTAAGTTAAAGAGTTTAACATTCAAATTTTAAGACTATTAGCAACTTCTGACTGCACAACAGAAGTGCTTTGAAGAAGTCACCGTAAAAAACCCAATATTTTATATGAGAATTTAAACCAATGTTAACAACACTGTTCTAGTAAACAGTACAAAGCTCCAGTTACTGTTTCTGCAACACTCGCCATCCACACACTTCAAATGGGGTTAGCAACCTCTAACCTCACAGCTACAGCGATTCCTCTCCAACCCAAAAGATTCGCCCGAGGTTACACAAAAATTACAGCACACTTTATACAAAAGTAAGGTATTTGGGTTCTGTTCCCACCCAACCCAACGGAATCGCAGCCTTGGAGAGCCAGTGTCACCCTCGAGTTAAAGAGCAGCGTGCACAAGAGTACGAAGCAAAGCTGTTGGTTCCTCTCAGAAAATAATTAAAAATTGTGAAAAAGAGAACCCAGAAAGATACAGAACAAGATCTTATTTTCCATGCCTGTAAGAGCTGTGCAGCCCAAACCACGATATTGCAGCTGGTAACAACTTGCTCACGCACAGGACGCACCTTTCCAGCAGGGCACTAGGTGGGAGCTCTGGTTCAAAACGCTTACTTGCACTAACACTTCACTGCATTTCCTCTGCATTTCACTTACTCATTTCCCATCACTTCCACCTCTGGTTTTGATCTCCATTCTCTCTCTCATCTGGTCGCGCCAAGAGGAGAACGGATCCAACACCACCCATGCCATTGACCTTGCAGGATACGGAAGGGCTAGCCAGCACTTAAAAGCAAGTATCATACAGGGTATCAGGCTTGAAAATATCAGAAACAGAAGAATTTAGGTACAAATACATCTGCTACTCTAGCAGTGAAGACTGAAAAACAACCTGGAAAATCCAAATGCTAACATGACACTGACCTGCCCAAGTGCCATTAACTCCTACGAAATCTTAAGCTCCCACTTCAAAGAGTCACGAAAGAAATCAAAGCAAAATCTATTAGCTAAAACCAAAAGAAAAAGCACCTTAAAAAAAACAGGATTCAGGAACCAGAAGTATTTCACAGTGGGATTTGCCCTGAAGAAAGGTTCCCCCAAAACTTTCTCATTGGGTTTTGGCTTTTAAACTAGGGGATCTTTGCTAAAGTTCCCAAACTCGATGAGCAAAAAGGGAGGGAGTCAAAGGAGGAGGAAGAACCATGTGGTAATTTTGTAAAGAGAAGTACAGCAGCGGGAGAAACCGAGGGAAAGTGCACCTAAAAGATAGAAACTACATGTAAGGAGTCAGGAATAACTCAGGAGTAAGAAAACCAGCCAGAGCAAAATGAACAGTAACATACGAGGTGCTCTCTGCACAACCTAATTCAATTTGTGTAATTCATGGCACAACTCAGTGCCTAGGCGAAGTATCCCTTTTATTTTTCAGTATAAATGTCATAATCCAGATTTGATCAACTATTATAAAAACAAAAAGAAGTGGAGCGAAGCCAAGAAGGATACAGTGGTAATAAGAAGGAAGTCAATAAACCAGATTTATATTTAGCCACCACCTCATTCCTCAGTACTATAGGGGCACGACTTCAGGAGCACTGCATCCTGACTACTTCATTTATGAGTACTCAAATTAGTTGGTGTCAGGTTTGGGTATTTTAAGCACCTAATGGCTAATACAGACCACTGATTCTTCTGTTGCAGAGCGGGATTTCAGCTGAAGTCAGAAAGGTACTGCCCTCAGTGGTGTAGCAGTGCAAAAGGTGCAAGTTGCGTTCAACCCTTTCCTCAAAAAGAGTGAGATAACCACCCCAAATATCAGCTCTGTCTGCTGAGTTCTTAATCACAGAACAAGAAACAGCAGGAAGCAAACTTGGATGGAATAAGCACTTTGTTCAATAGGTGAGAAGGAAATTATTAGGAAAGATAACCAGGTATTACTGGAGTATACACAGGTATAAAGGTATTCTTTAATACGCAAAACCCTACTCACTTTTCTAAGGAGGGTTCTTAAGCAGCCAAGTTCCTGGCACACATCTGACATTCCTGTTTCCAAGTTTATTTTAATCCGTACGCAAGCCAGTAGCTGCGTTTGTAGAATATTTCTGACGCCTCCCTCCACTAAAAGAGACCCCAACTCGGTTTTACTGTAAAGTCAACGCTGGGCAACTTCCAACGCCTTCCCGAACGTCGAGTAACGGGGCAGGAGGGATCACCACTGCACGGGCTGGAACAAAACACGAGCCGCATCCCCAGAAAGCAAGGCAAAAAAGCGAGTTTCAGCTCTAATTTGGCATCTACCTGTGAGATTCTGGCAAAGCTCTGCTCCTCTCGGCAGCCGCGTTGCTCCAACGCACACGTGCGTCCTCACCTACGCGCAACGAACCACCGCAAAGTGGAGCGCATTTCCATCTCATTAGAATGGCTGTCAGGGATCTCACCCTGCCTGCGGAGCACTCGGAAGCGACTCAAAACCAACATTTCAGCAGCAGTCAAAACACAAACTGATGTTTCTTAAATATACGGGTATGAAAGGGAGGTAAAGCAACTGTTCAGAAAATAACTGCACCACTGCTAACTTGGGTAAGGCACAGAAAAACCAGAAAACCCCACCCATGAGCCTCTGAACTCCACTGTATCTTGGAGGAAATTCAGGGAGGACTTCACCCTGCTTTGCACTTACAGAGTAGCAGCGTTTTTAGCACAACTGCGATTTTTCATCAGTATATTAGAAAACGTTTTGGACAGTCAAACAAGTAAAAATTGGTAAACCCTGGCATTCCCGTTTTAGGGAAGGGGAGCAGCAGTTACGACACCAACACGTTCGATCAACAGCCACGGGATGGGAACCAAACCCGAAGCTGCTATCGCTGCCAATGGGACACCCCTGTGCATCAAAATACACGGAGGCAGCATGAACCAGAAAACTATTGAACTGTTTAGGGAAGTCGAGACTCTTTCCTCTTGCATCTCGAGTCAAAGAAATCCCGCGACAAGCGAGACACGCTTTTATTTCTCATCCTGCCTAAAGGACTAAAGATCCAGAGGGAATTGCGAAAACCAACTACTGAAGGTTGTATGTGAGGGGGGTGTAGCACAAATGTATTGCCTAGCGCAACAAAACGTCCTCAAGAAGGATTAAAGCGAAGGGTTTTCTAACAGTGAGTCCTGACTGGCATTCTGTTTGACAAAAATATCACCGAAACGCTCACGGCGATCCTTGGGTGAGGGGTGAGGCTGCAGCACTTCTCGCAGCCCAAATCCCTCCCTCTACCTCGTGGTAGGTCCTTGTCTCGCCTAACGTGACCCCTGCAATCTGCAGCCAACCCCACAGACGCCGGCTCTCACTATTAATACATTTTGAGTCTCAAGTATCAAACGCATAAAACACAGGTAAGCTGCACACGTGAAAACACTCAAGCCGGTCGCCAGCCAGAAGGAAAATACATAAAGACAGGATGAATCCTTTGGAGCAAAGTGTCAGAGTTTTCTGGGGTAACGCTCGCAGCCAGGAATGGGCACGAAATTCTGGCTCCTGGGAATTATTTGGGACATTTGGGATAACCATTACAACTGCAGGTAGCTCTTCAAAGACTTAAAATATGTTTTTTCCTGATTTAGGGGGAGCTGAGAGAGCGTTAGGGAGTGCTCTGGAGCAGGCAGCAAAGCCAGCAAGAACACGAGGGGAAAAATGTCCTGGGAAAGGCTGAGCTGTTTATGAAATAATTCTGCTCTGAAAGCAAGCGCTAGCAGTTTGGATTGGGTGTGAGCCGGCTGCTGGGAGGACAGGAAACTTTGCTTAGAAACTTCAAAAACACGAATCTGACCAAAAAAAAAAATAACATCCACACAAGTGGATGGCGAGGACAAAAAGAATACGCTCGACTTCACAGCCACGCAACGCGTTACCGCAGGAAAAGCCCAGCAAAGAGGAGATCTTTCCGACATAAAGCAGTTTTCCTTTTGATGGAGGACTGCTGGGGAAGTGGGGCTGCTAAACTGGTTTTCCTCTAAGCACTTCCAGTTATTAAAAAAAATGAACAAAACAAAAAAACCCACCCTCTTGCGAAGAACATCTCCACTGTTGTACAACTGTCCCAGAAAACAAAGACCACGGGGAGAAAGTGGCCCATTTTCCTCAGTCTCCAAGAACCCCGTGTACAGGTCATGTTTTCAAAGGCTCAATCCCACACACTCCAGAATGAAGCAGCACTTAAAAATACACGAATACCCATCTATGGTTATTAGGATACCCTGGTTTTTGGTACCATGCTGAAGTTGTGCTCAATGACACCAAAACTAGAAGCCAGCCTACGGAAACAACTGTGAGAGAAGTTTGGCTGTGAGCGAGTTTCCCCCTCCTGGACAGCCTGCATCAAAAAAGAAAGAAGAAAAAGCCTAGTTTTCTGTTTCAGTTACAGTTATCCCACTAAGGTACCAAAACAAGTAGTATTTTTCAGGAAAGTACATTTGGGAGCTCCCCTAAATACTCCCCACAGGTTTCCCCCCCAGCCCATGGGGCAGCCTCCTCCATCCACTTCTTGTCGGTTCCCAAAAAACACCTAAAAGCGCTAATTCCTCCGCACATGTTGAAAATATTGTGACTAATAATACACCCCACCCATTTTTTTTCCATCACTAAGGATTTCAAAATATAAAACTTGACAAACAGCGAGAGAAGCCAGGCAGAATTTAGACGGGGAAAGCCCAATTTTCTTTCCCATTAAAAGATGCCATCAAACCACCAAACGTGCGAGAAGGGTGTTGATAAAAGTGGAAGGGCTATCCAACCACAAGCAAGCTTCTCTCTCAAAATCCCATTTTTCTCACTCTTCTTGGATAACGCAGCTTTTCCTTTTAACCCCCCACGTAAAAAAAAATAAATTAAAATGAAATAAAACTAATAAATACTCATCTCCTTTAGGAGAAAATACATTTAATGCCTTGGTGGCAGGGCTGCTCTACGTACGCAGAGAATCCACACTTGTCATAAATACTGGATCGAGTTCAAGAACTGAGAGCCAGATCTATACTACAGTGACTAAACGCTAAAAATGATACCAGTGATGCAATTAAAACGCACGCAAGAACTTTGGTACAGGTGCCTACAAAACCACTGTTTGCAAAACACATCTCCTAATTAGCATGGCTTTAAACAATGCTGATAATAATCCGGTCCTGTAAGGCTTGCCAAATGAATCATTGAGATTGCAAAATAAAAAGCATGAGGAATTCATTAAAGAGCAGTTAAACTCGCCTTTGTTTATCTTTCCCCTGTCAGGTGTAAAAATAAATAAATATCGGTTTGTATCGCCACATTTCACCCGAACGCTCAGCTCCACAATAACCCGCCGCCGAAGAACCTCCTCAGGAGGTACCAACGTCTTCTTCCCCCCCCACCCCGCTCCCTCCTCCGTTTCAAAAGAGAAATCCTCCCACTATTACAGTCCCGAAAATCTGCTCCATTCTCTATTTGTCATCTGGGATTGAGTTCTCAGACACTACTTGTATTACTTTGGGAACTGACATGTCTATTTACAGAGACACAAAGGCAATCCAGGCAGCACAACCCCTGCTTTTCCCAGCACCTTTCCCAGCACTTCTCCCTTCTCCCCTCGACCCAATTTTACCACCACTTTCTTTTGAGGAGGGGGGAGGACACCTCACTAGTTTCCCAGCATGACAGAAAACATTTCCAGCCACTTTTGCACTTGTTACAGCCTTATGAAAAATCACCTATAAACCGCCTCCCACAAAAAAAAAGGAACAGCGTTATTTTTTCTCAAAGGTGGCTTTTTTTTGTTTGTTATTGGTTTTGTAAAAAAAAAAAAACAACAACAAAACAAAACCAACCCAAATAAAAGAGGGTCACTTCCCCCATTTCAGCCTGCAATTAAAATGGAGGCAAGGCCAGGCGATCTATGTCTGGCTTTAGGGGGAGACAATAACCCAAAACAGGCCTGGCTAAAAAAGGCACGGACGTAAAAAAAAAAAAAAAAAAAAAAAAAAAAAGGAAAGAGAGAGAGAGAGAGGAGAGAGAGAAAGAGAGAGACAGGCAGAAAGAGAGAAATACAACATGCTTCACCAGTAATATTACCTCATCCCTTTTTTCCAAGCAGTTTTGAACCACACTCCTGACAAACTCTTGGTCCAACTTGCACGGATGCTGGATTTTAGGGGGCGGAAAGGCTTTGACGGCAGGAGCCGGGATTGAGCCTGGCTATTCGCAAGTGGAGCTGCTGTTAAAATGCCCCCTTGTCTCTTCTCCTCTCCCTTGAGCTGGGTGTTGACGCAGCAGAAATTACCAGCTGGAAAATTCCCCTTTTGGAGGTTACGGG
>NW_010168624.1:0-50085 GCF_000695765.1 Mesitornis unicolor
CCGAAGGGTTGCTACGATGCATCCGAGTGCGAGCCCAACCCCCGAACTGCGGAGGGTTTGGGTGCTTTTATTTTTTAAGATGGGGCTGCCCTCCAGTGGTGGAAATGTAGTGGATCTCCGGTCCCAACACGGCAACTCCATCGCAAACTACCCTCCCGCCAGCACGCGGCTCCTCGACTCCGCTCGCCACCTGCCCCGGGGCTGAGTCCCCGCTCCCTGCGGAGCCGGGGCAGTGGGCGCCTAGCAGTGCCCACGCCGGAGCTACCCGGATTTGCAGCCGTGACCGCCCGCCACGAGACCGGCATCGCATACAGGCATGAAGGGGGACAGAGGTGAAGAAGTTAAACCCGTGCTCAGTGGGATTAGGTTCCCAATATGAGCTATATCCCTCGCTTCCCTTGCTGGTATTGGCAAATCTCCTAGTCTCGATAGCATTTAGTAACTTGAGGTTAAGGATGCATCCTTTGCCCCATCTCTTGGACTCTGCGGTAGAGCTTGGCCCTTCTTGCATACCTAGCAATTTAGGGTCCTCATCAAAGCTAAAGCTATCGGCACACCATCATTAGCTGGGGTCCCCATGCTAGCACAGGCTCCTTCCTGGCAAGGTGCTGGACCTCCTCTTTCATATACCTCTCAGGGGTTTCATTTGCAAAAGACACAGACAGCATTTGACACCTTGAATTACTGGAGAAGAGGATTTAAAGCAATAACAACTGAGACAGCTCCATTATCAGCTCCTCCTCTGGGAGGGGCCTTTTCCCTCGGTCTTACAACTTTTAAACATAGGAAAGCCACCGATTTGAGGCAGAAATTCAGCACATCTGGCCTGGAATAATTCCTCCTGTGGACTGTCTTCTCTTCGTTTTCCTGTCACATTGGAGTCACTTCAGAGAAACATCACTGCAAGACGAAGTGCTCACACAGGGAGTTACACACCAGTGTAACAAACCACCTTAGACCTACACTAGTGTAATTAAAGAGCTGGTAAAGCACAGAGCAAGGTGAAATCCTTCAAAAGTTTACTTACTTTTCCGTTGCGTTCCAGCATAGATAACGTTTAATTTTATGACTTCCTGCAAGTCTTTAGCATGAACTGAAAGTGCAGTGCAGTGTGTCTTCAGGGTATGCCAATTATGTAAATCAGCACTAAAATAACAGTGGCAACATAGTTTACACATCACTGACATTAAATGGGCACTTCAACATCTAATTGCCATTCCAGTTCAATCTGTGGTGGGTCATGCCAGGAAAAAGTCATTTCTTGCCTCAACACTCACTCCCTGCGCCTGGTGGCTGTACTGCATGCCCAGCTTCGCGTTATCTCCAGGAGCTTTCTATATTGGGATGATGAGCCTTGTGAGGGAGAAAGATGTTAGTGGTTGTTCTGAAGGTCTGCATGTACTCTGATCTGATATCAAGAGGGTAGGTTCACCCTCTCTGATTTTAAATATAAACAGGCTGTCACAGGCTTCTGTTTGCTTGGCCATAGAACACGTTTCCCCTTCTAGTTTGTCATCTCTCAGTCTATTTGGATCATGAGCTGCTGGGGAAGTGACTTTGCCTTCCCATCTGTTTCCATGAGGTCCCAAAAGACAACACCAAAGCACTTATAACATGTTCCCTGGACGCGCTGGCACCCACACCAGAACCTCAATCATGCCTTAGCACCTTCCTCAAACTGTCTGCCCCATGTAGAGACATCTCACCAAGGTAGATCTGGCCCCCTTTCAGGCAGTGTTCTGGTGAAGATGGGGCCCTCAGAGTGTCATCCATGCAGGTTATGATTCATGTCTCATCAGCACAACAACCTGCCAAGCCCACTGCATTTGAATACTGCATTCAGGCCTGCTCCCGCTGTGCCTCTAACATCAGCACACCTAAGGTCACAAGCTGAGAAGCATCTTTGTCATGATAGCATTAGAAACAGCTGTATTTAGGTATAACAAATGCAGCATTTGGTCTGTGGAGCACAAACATGCCAGGATGTGCCCACCCAGACTTCCAGCTCCTCAAATGAGCCTTTGCAGTAGGCATAACGCCCTTGTCCCCTTCCCAGCCCTATACCTGTGCAGCATTGTGCCTGGAATAAAGAAACCAAAGCTGCATTTCCTGAGGGGGCCATAGAACACGTTTCCCTTTCTAGTTTGTCATCTCTCAGTCTATTTGGATCATGAGCTGCTGGGGAAGTGACTTTGCCTTCCCATCTGTTTCCATGAGGTCCCAAAAGACCTCATGAGCTCTGTGAAACTGAGGAGTTGAGTGGTACATCAGCTAAAGATCCAGCCCCATCATGGTGGGCTCCCACAGTGTCATTCCATTTTACAGAGTTACTTTTCAGATCAAGCCTGCTTTTCAGCTAAACTCCTGCCAGAGAAACCACCACTTATGCTGAAAAGATCTGGTACAGACATGGGGTTTTAGGAAACTTGACTGTGCATATTTGTTAATCTCCTTTGTGAAACTTCATTTCCCTGCTCTTTGCAGAGTTGACTGGACGATTAACTTCTTTTTTTCCTGTGTGTACTATCTTTTTTTTTCCCTTGGGCTTTAGGGTTGTTTTTTTGTTGTTTAGTGTTTATTTAGGGAGGTGTTGAGGCTGTAAATATTCAGCTAGTAGCACCTGCTGCTAAGGCTTCAGATCCAAGTGTTCCTTTCCAGGACCAAAATACAGCTGATAGATCTTAATTTTAGGTATTGTTGGGTTTTCTCAGTAAAATGATAGAAAAGTATCCAAATAAGGATAGGTTTTACAACATGGTGAGAGTCCTTTTTCATGACTAGAGAGGGAAAGAAGAAAATCTTTTTCCCCCTGCATTTTCTTCTTACAAACACTATACCAAATCACATTCATATACTGCCACCATGTACTATCTTTTTTTTCCAGCTTGGTTAAATTGCAACCACCATTGTTGATGGGTATGGGCACAAGACTTCAGCTGGAAGACCTAGATGAGAAATGCTCACCAGGGTCTTTGACCATAACTTGTAATCCTTAACACAATGACCTAATTTCTGGTTTAGTTAGAGATGCAGGTCTACAGAAACACTTGCATTGCTCTATGCACATTAATAGTCAACACTTTTACTACTGACTTCAGCAGACCAGTTAGACCAATGCTGAGCATTTTTCAAAATTCCCACCTTAGATCACTGTCTCCTGGATATGATAAGTATGTGAGATGTGAAATATTAAGAGTAGTGAGCTTTTTTTATAGATTTTGCATGTTTTAGTGAATAAACTTCTTGATAAAAATCTGTGCTAAAAGTACGAAACACATACATGCTATGGCATCAAATACTAGAGGGGTGACTTTGGAAAATGAGTTAAGATGTCTTAGTGATGTTGAGGTCTTGGCTTCGTAACTGGTGGAAATTATCTGAAAGCTTTTCTATTTCTGTACTGGGCTTCCTGTTGGCATCTGTGTGAATATGATGTGTGGCCACTCTTTAAAATATTACTTAATACTGTTTCCTGAAGACATCTTTCTCTTTTGGTGGGTTTTTTTTCCACATCTATCAATTGTCTTTGCTGCACAGCCTGTCTCCTGCTCCATGAAGGATAGATTTTCACCCGAGAAGATAATTTGCAAGATGGTGATTTGTTTTTGAAGACCGGAAAGGCAGTTTAATCAGAAATGGTTACTTTCTTCTTATTCACCTTTGCTGAAATCTGGCAGCCCTTCAAAGCTGTTGCTCCATTTCACAGTGAGTCTCAATTTCATTCATCAAATCTCAGCTTTCCTTCCATCATAGTGGCAGAGAAATTGGAATTTATTAGGAAATACAATGCAGACCCAGTATTCTCTACATTTTCAGTATGTCTCCATTGCTAGTGAATAATAACACTTGCTACTAACAATGTTATATCTGCAAATATAGGCTGTAATGATCAGTTCACACATCTGTGCAACTTTTATATTATAAGACGAATTCCTACAATTTGTAATCCAATTGCTGGGGAAAGAGGAAAAAGGGAGGCTAATGAGATAACCTTTTTTCACTCTTTTCTTCTTGGTGCTGCAAACTTCTAAATTTCAAAATCCAGGCTTTTATCATTAAGAGGTGAAAAAAATGCCATAAAGCCTCTGTACAGCCTGGAGAACAACCAAGCCATCACCAGACAGTTTCCTAGACCACCACCATTCATATACATTTAATCATATGCAATATGAATAGTCACAGACTGTTGGGCCAGGGAGAGACAGTAGACAGTGAACTGACAAGATTCAAGAGACCTCAGTCTCTCCTCAGTGCTAGAAGTGTCATTTTTCTTCGCTTTGTGCCTCAGTTTTCTCTCCATTGAAATGGGGATGATGATGCTGACCCTGGCTTGTAAGTTCCTGCAAGACCTTCTAGTAAAAGCACTAAGAGTTAGGCATTGCGTATTGTTTGGAGCTAAATACCAGGTTAATGCCAAGAGTAATCTCAAATATCTGGAATCCCAGGGCTCAGTCCTGCCTTAAAGACAGTGGCAAAATTCTTACTGGTTTTGGTGGTACAAGCTCATATGTTTAGGTGATGAAGAGACAGGGATGCTGACTATTCAGATCAGATGATTCAGAGCAAAGAGGGATTTTTTTTTTATTATTATATAAGTCTTGTTAGGAAGACAATGAGGTGAGGGTGTTCCCCCACCTAAAAGAGAAATGGCTGCGTCACAGATGGTCCACTTCAGGAACTGACAATTTCATCACTGCTGAGATATTGACGTCAAACAAAATGGAGGATAATATAAAGTTACGCATATTGCCTTAAGAAGTGCATATTTTAGCAGTGAAACTGGATAATGTTTTGCAATTAAAATAAAATAAAGGCAAGTGTGACGTTCTGTTTAAGCAGATTGTCTGTATGAAGGCTTTATTGTAGCTGCAGATTTAGGGCATATGAAAAGGTTTTCTGTGCTCAGTTGCAGGATGACAAACATTGCATCATCAGGCATTCTTGTTCTCTAACACTTCTTTGCCAGTATGCTTTTGATAATGAGTGCTTGCAATTTTATTTTCTGGTGTAAAGTCATGTTTTCTCAGGTTATTATCATTCCAATTTTTAAATATCCTCTTAAAACTAGACAGAACTGCAGAAAGTAATAGTAAAGCTTTGTGCCTGCTCCATGGCATGTGCTCAGCACAAGCAATCAGCTGCTGCACCTGCTTCACACTGGAAATAGAGCTATTTGCAAGTTGCTTTCAATTACATCCCTTGTTCCTGACTCTGCCCAGTTTCCAGAGAAGCTCTGATGGGCACAGGTCTCAGTTCAACCACTACTCTGTAACTTCGATTTAGTAGCTTCTTTGCTTGTGCTACAAAATTTACTGACTTGGAGGGGACTTAGGAGAACAACATCCTTTTGGCTGTTCCCAGGCTTATGTCTGCTGCAGCGTTCCAGAAAGCACGCTCTAAATTGCAGAAACTAATTATTAGTGGCACACATTGAACTGCTTCAAGGTATCGTTCATCCCTGGAACATCTGTAGCCCCAAAGTCATTGTACTCTTCCTGTAGTTGGCCTTCACATTCATCTCCAAGAGGAGGAAGAACTGCTACCTCCATTTTACAGAAAGGGTAAAGGAGCAGAGAGCAGCAAAAGGCTGTTTTGCTAAGACATATACAGGAGCCCAAAGATCTATATAGGTCACATTGAGATTTTTGCTGGTGCATAATCAGGTTAGACACAGTTTTGGGGTTACACTCCCAAAATTTCAGTAGAGATGCTAAGTACTCAGCTCATGTAAGACATTTTTTAAAAGCCCAGTACCAAATCTATTACCCAATAGCTTCCTGATGAACTACTGCAGTGCCTTGTCCACAGTTCTTATTGTGACTCACAAATCCTAGTGGGAATATAATCACCTCGTTCAACCACAGAGAAAAGCTCTGATCATTTAAGAGTCAATCTGTGCTGAAGAGAGAGGGTTTTTTACAACATTGGTCAGGACAATAAAGATACTGGTCAGGGTATTGGCACATAGATTTGTTCCCAAACTGGATCAGTCACCATAGCAGAGATGCACAGTGAATTCCCTCACTTGCTGTGCCATCACCTCCTCGGTCTTGCTTTTCTGCAGGCCCCACTGCAGGATGGGTGTTGCACAGCCAATCTGCTTAGCACATTGGGAAAACCTGGACCAACCTTTACATTCCTTACTACGTTTAACTACCTTTCCTCACCACATCTCGGTTTCCTGCTTTTTTCTGAAATTTGCAATGACCTTTCAAGTTTACGTGCTTGTAAAACTAAGCATGTCCTTCGGTCTGCTTAGGATAAGGCTGAAAAAGCAGTACCATAAAATGTTTATGATGCATGGCACTGTCCAATTACTATTCCCATAAATTCTGCATTCTCTAACTGGACTTACACAGCCTTGGCATTGTATTACTGTAAGAAGTTTGTCCTTTCTTGCATTTTCTGTTTTCTATACAGTATTCATTTGTATAGACTCAATAAACATTCATATCCACTTAATGTGGGTATACTAAACATTGAATACATTCCTTTAATTAGCCATGGAATAACCTCCTTTCAAATAAATCAAAATACTAAACAAACAAACAAGCTGGGGAACCACAGAATAAACTCCATTTATTTTGCCCCTTTGACCTCCTCACTTGCTCTCTACTCCCCTGTGCACATCCCAAGCCTCTATGTATAGCCCTGACAGCCACTGGGTTTTGAAAAAGAAGAAGGAACTGCCCCCCAAATTCCTCCTGTCCCTCTTAGTTTGCCAGAAAAGGCAGCCAGCACATGAATGAGGGGAGAAGCAAGATCACTGCAAGCCCAAAATTGCTACCTCAAACAATTTTAAACAAACTGAATGAATTCTGTAAGTCCTGGTTCCGATGCTCACACAGCCTAGGAAGAACACTGAGGACCTAAAAATTCATCTTATGAATAAATCCTTGAAAAATCAGGGCCAGTCTCTCTATACCAGTGGAAAACTGAAATTCCAAGTTGCGCAATCGAATGTGACATTCATTTCTGCAGCTGGTGGGAAAATAGCTTCCTTACAAAATAAATTGAATAAAAAGTAGACTGTTTTGTATCTATTTTTTTCCCTAAGCAACTTCTAAAATGTCAGACATTAATATTAAGGAACTTTGATAGACTGAAAAATACAGCACTGTAAAAATATACAAATATTTTATTTTCCTTCCTTCTATTCATTTACAATATTGGACACATTCTGATAAAACAAGCTGAATTTACCAGGGCCAAAACTGTGAAAAAGCATTTCTACAAACTCTCCAACTGAAAATATACATATATGGTAAAATAAAGGTTTATTACCCCTAAGCCAAAGTGATTTCACAGCGGGCCTGACCAAATGCCATTTGCATCACATTGTCATGTGTGTCCGGGCAGGTGTACACATATTTTATATGTTTGCTTACATTAGAAATAATGAATTCTCATTTCATTTAGAAATACAAAATTTCTCTACACTGGATCATGATGACGTCTTCTATTTGAAATATTTCACCTGTATTTAACAAGCCTTATAGGTTCTCAGATTGAAAATTCCCACTAGATAGAAGACCTAGGACGGCTCCCATGCATCTTAAAAGTTAGGCCATAAAATCTGGGCAAAGTAACATGCAGGCCTTGTGCTGATCTGCTGCGTGCATATGAATTTAAATGACTGCACATCTCAGCCATATCGCTGCAACTAGCTGTTTGCATGTCTGTGTAGACTCCTGACAAGAATTGGTTGCTTTTGCTACTAACTCCAAAGGAAGAACCAAAGGCAGGAATTTAAGAATTCCTTAATGTGTTTTGTCTTAGAGCTCATAGGAAGTCAACCTGGTGCATTGAGCTGTCTGATTTATCCATTCTGCAAGTAAATTATGTGTACAAGCTACCTAAGTAACTCAAACAGATACTGCTGACATTATGGTGCATTGTCAGTCCCAACACATTGGGTATCAGCTCATGCAGCAGTTAGCTTTAGGGTCTGAAATCCATTTCTTTGGCTTTTGATCTGCTCTGTGGCTTTCCCAAAAACCCATGTGGAAAGCAGGCTCCTGAGCCACCACATGGTGATCATTTGAATTAAACATTTTTAAGCAGAGCAGCAGATTAGCAGAAGGAATATCCCCATTGTGTTCAGTGAAATAGTATTTTTCAATTTTCCCCAAGAGGGAATAACTGCTCCTGGCAAACGCTTTATTAGCCCTAGTACTGACAAAGAGGTTTGTAATACCACTACTTTGATATAAATGTTGTAATAAAACCAGGAAAGACTAAATAATCCACACAAATGAGGAGGTTTTAGAGCCTTCTCACATCCTAAAAGCAGAAGAAACTTAAGCATCAGATCCCACCTTAAAGGGGAAAATGAAGGCCCAAGTTAACTGTGGGGAAGTGAATCACTGCATTTCCAGAGAAGCAAAATCCACTTCTTCCAAAGCCCAGGGCAAAATTCCATGGGAGCACGCCAGACCCATAGCCCCGTTGGTATCTCTTCCTCTAAGGCTAGATCTGTGCAAGTAAATTAAGTGGGCCTGGGAACATTCCTGGGCATGGAGGCCAGCTGGCATAGAAAAGCCTGCTTCGCTGCTAGCTTACACACCAGTGTGGCTGCGTGCAAACTGCTGCTTTGGGATGATCCCAGGAATGTTAGATCCAACCACAGCTAGAAACTGTTTGAGAGAGAGCTTCTTGGCCTGGCCCAAAAGCATACTGGATGTGTCCTGACAGTACAACCTGTCACTGTCACTTTTGGTTGGGCCCAAAAGTGTTCCCAAGCACTGCTTTATTTACCAGCACAGGTGTAGCCCAAGGCCATGCCTACCTCTGCCTGTGCAGGCACCATGGGGAGGATGCAGGACCTAGCTTAACACCGACTTCAGTTGGCTGATAGTGATTTCATACACTTGTTGCATGCACCTTTTATCTATATAGAAGTTGATAAGAGAGTGTTTAAAGCAGCCTAGAGAGGAAACCACTTGAAAGAGGTGATCCAGAGAGCAGTTCTGGGGCAGGCTTGGATCAAAATGGAGTGGGATCCCAGGACACTGCTGAGCTGTGATGAGGCAAGAGGACTCCTGAGGACTCCTATGGGGCCAGGCCCCATGTTCAGCCATTCCCACAGAGGGACTGGAGGATATATTCTGCAAATTGTGGACAGGCTTGCCAAGATCTATGGAGCTCTGCACTGACCCACTAATGGTTTGTACCACAACACAGTTTTGCATTGCATTTGGTCCACAAGCTGGTCCAAACTGTCACCCGATTTGTGACTGGCATCCTCTTTATCAAGGTGTCACACGATGGCCATAAACCCTGTTCTGGTTGCAGGGAGCAGGGAAAGGGACTGACTTTTCCTCCCACATCTTCACTGAAGGTTATTGCCTCCTCCACTCCACATGCACAACCACTCACTATCTCAAGGCCCCTCATATGCTCCAAGTTGGGATGAAACTTCTCCGTACATTTAAGATAACTGACTGTTTTATCCGGATCAGTTTAGGTAGCTATTGTATGTGCTGTTCTGCTGGGAGGTGAAGGCAAGAGGCAGCTCTAGGGATGGGAAGAGGAGCAGGGATGAGCAGCTGGCCTGGCAGAAAGAATTGATGCCAGATAAGAATGTGTGATCATGACCTCTTTGAGCAGGATTTTATCTCAGGTTTTGGAGGGTTTTTTGAAACACCTCAGTGATGGGAGTGAATATGTTTTTATCCAGTTCACCAGACAAATGGTCCCAAATCCCTCCCCAAAAGCAATCTGTCTACTAGAGACAATTATTCAGTCAAACCTCATTCAAGTTTAACCTGGTTTTGCTGAGACAGAATCACAGAATCCATTTTCTATTCAGGAAAGCTGCATTTCTGCAAAGACTACAGCACTTGATTTAGTG
This sequence comes from Mesitornis unicolor, assembly GCF_000695765.1. Taxonomy (NCBI): domain Eukaryota; kingdom Metazoa; phylum Chordata; class Aves; order Mesitornithiformes; family Mesitornithidae; genus Mesitornis; species Mesitornis unicolor. The sequence continues at coordinate 9,854 of NW_010168624.1, forward strand.
GAAACAAAGTTGATAAGACATTTTGTTTTAGTTTTCAGACAACACTGGTATGCAGTGATCAAGGTCTTCAGCACTTTTGAGTTAGCCAGGTGCAGAAGCTGAGGGGAGTGAAGGCCAGGGCAGCAGACCCAAGCTGGCCAACAGAAGTATTCCATACCACAAACGTCACGCTTACTATGAACTGGGGAGTTTGCTGGAGACAGGTCTCTTTCCTTAATGGTCACCATCCCTGGAGAGTCTCGCGCAATGTTCTGCTCCTGAAGCCTACTCCCCCACTTCTTGCAACTACTATATCAGCTGAGTATAACTTTGTGTACTTTATTTTAATATTGCTATTAACACTGGGTTTTATTCTTATTATTTTATTAAATCTACTTCTATTTCAACCCACAGGTCTCCTTTCCTTTTCCCAATTCCCTTCCCCAGGTGGGAAGGAGTCATCAGGTGATAGAACAACTGTCTAAACCACAGCAAAGTCTTATTCCCTCACTATCAAGCCACAAACTGGGCAGAAGATAGCAGTGATCTCCACTTAAACAATATCTGGGCTTCTGTGCTACCAAGGCAAAGCCACTTCTCCCATCAATGCTGCAGCTCGACAACACATCGTTTGGGTCCAGGCCTTGCATTTCCAGAAGCCAGTCTATCCCAGAGACAAAAGACCCTTTTCTCCTGTCTCCATCTGCCCTCTATTTAGCACAGAAACTTTCTGAAGCAAGCCTGGCTGCCAAGAAAAAACACAATCCCAAACAACTTGGCTAAACAAAATGCAGACTGCCACCATCCCTCTCTTTGGATTCCTCCTTTCCAGCCCCAGCCACCCAGCCTCACTCCATCTCTTCTGTCAAAACCAGTGTGCCTGCAGTAAACAGGTTCAAAGAGCTGGTTTGTCTGAAAAGTAATGTCTTCTTTGAGCATGTACATGGCACTTGGCTTAGTGGGGTCCTGATCTCAATTGGAACTTCTACATTACAAATACATTCTTTCCTTTTCTATTTAAATGAAATGGAAATTCATCAAATAATTAAATCTTAGTTAAAATATTTAACTTAAATCTTTAAAAATCTGCAGGAGCTACAATCCCTTCCTGTCTATAAGGTACAGTAGCTAACGTTTCAGTTAATGTTGTTTTGTTCAAAATCAAATGAGGTTCATATTAGGCCTACAAAAGGAAATCATGATTGATGATCTTGCCTGCCCAACTACAATTCCTTCAGTAACAAAAATATTTTGTAAGTTTATTTATTATTGAGATCAAGCAATGAGTCCGGAGCTACATAAAATGGTTCCAATTAGATTCAAGTAATTGCCATTTTGAATGAGCATAAGCTTTTTTGGATTAAAAAAAAGGGGGGGAATAAAAGCTCAAGTAAGATCACATCTGATATTTAAGCCTTCAAAGCTTTTTTTACCTTTTTTACCCCTTTTTAATTTTATTTTTTTTTTTTTAGTGTGAGAGACAGACAGACACATAGGAGGATGGGGGAGAAGGAACAAGGACGTATGAAAAAAAGAGGAGTGATTTTTCCCAAGCTGATTTGTCTTCCTGGGTGACCCGGTCTCCCTGGGAATGCTGCCCACGTGATCTGCACCAACTGGATCAGCAACAGCATGAGAATGAAGAGCTTCCACAGCATCATTAAAATAAGTGACAAAAGGGAGGAAAGCCAGCAAAGCACAACTTTATTAATCTCACTGACACTCTCCTACAGACAAGGGAAAAGTGTCTTCTGCAGCAGCATCTTTCAGAGCAAATCTGTGAGCATGTAGTAAATGAAAACAATTTCAGCACAGTGCTAGCTGGATCCCTGCAGCAACTGAATTAGTCAACCAGAGAGAAAAAAGTTTTGTGTGCTATGAAGGCACTTCCTGGGAGCCACTGAGACCTATTCCAGAGCAGAAGGTGCCCCTTAATTTAATACTGAGATTTAGGGTCCGACTTCAGGGTTAAATTGCAGGCCTCCACACACCTTTCCGAGACCTATTCCAGAACAGAAAGAGCTCAGGTACCCCTTAATACTGAGATTTAGGGTCCCACTTCAGGGTTAAATCGCAGACCTCCACACACCTTTCATGCTGTGCTGTGTGCTGAAGCATAGCTTGAAACCATTTTCCACCACTGATGGGGGGATGGGACAGAAGCCACCCTTCCCCACTGTGAGGAACATCTTTCATCCATTGACACATGGATGCAAAAAGAAAAGGATAAGATAATATTTCCACTCTTCATGAGCATCAGCCACACACACATAAACCTCATACAGGCATTTCATCGATCACTGTGTCATCACTCACTGTATTGACTGTGTCTCACTACAAATGTTTACCTTCAGCAAGGTATTTCCCAGGAGGACCACGAGTGACCAAGGAGTTATTAGTGAGGGAAAGATGGATTGTTTCTGATTTTAATACATTTATTCTTTCTTTTTATTACCCAGATCAAAGGTCTACAAAAGTTCTCTACTACCTCTACAAATGGTTTAATTCTAGAGTGCAATTTGCTAATAATTACATTCAGATCATAAATACAGATTCACATTTCTATATAGTTTCTTTTGGTTCTGAATATGTATCCATATAACACAGGACACTTTTTTTGCTTTCCTTCAACTTTGGTTTGAAACTTTTTAGTGTTCTTGTTTGAAGTCTTGGAGAGAAATTTGAAGTCTAAGTCTAGTGAACTTTTATAGCTCAGCCGAAACTGCGCTGACTTAAAGCAGCTGAAGATCTAGCCCACCCTTAAAACAGTTTCTACAATATCTGGGAGTAGTGTCTGATGAAACATGACAAAAAACCCAGTATATTTTCTTTGAAGGCAGTCTCCCATGATTCCCACAGGTGCTCTATCTTCAGATTTGTTGTATTTTTCCTTAACAATGGTTCAAGAACAGAAGTTTTAACAGGCAGGAAATGTCAATATTTGGTTTTGATGAGAAACAAATGCCTCCTTTCTCCTGCTTTTAAAAGATTGTCTCTCCCATCAAAGCAGTTCTCCCAAGAAAGTAGAGGAGCGCCTGAGTACCAAGGCATGTAAGCAGAGTCATCCAAAGCACTGCTCCAGACACTTTCAACCATAGCCCCATCTTCCTCAGACAGTTGCTTCCTGAGTCTGTGGGAATGAACTTGGGTGCTGCATCACACAAGTTTCTATCCTCTGCCAGAAACACGGTGCTACACATCAATCTAGTCTGGGTCATGGCTTGTTCTACAGAGCCTTCTGGTGAACATGCACAGAAGTAGCTGCGAGGCTTAGGCCCTGATCAGATTAACTGCTGATCTGGCACTGGAAACCAAAACCAAGAGTTCACAGCTCCCATTGTTTGATTCCCTTCTGCCATGGGAGATTTGGGCTCCATTTGCTTGCTTTTCTGCTACTTGCAAACATGAGCTGCAGTTCCTGCAGAACTATTAAAACTCCTCCAAATTAAAAATAATTTACTTTTTCCCATCTTCAAAGGACTGAGCTAGTGCCCTCCAGGAATATGTAAGCTGTAATTGTAAGCATACGGGCAGCACCAAGGGGTCTGGTGTACTGGACCTCTCTCTAAATACCATCTTTCACTACAGAAACTAATAACCTCATTCAGTGAATCTTTCCCGAAACTTGAGAGTGACAAATTCAAGCTGTCCTGCAGTAAGTTCTGGATTACCTGTAACAAATTGACCTTCTCTGAGCTGGGCTGAATAGGACCGATCCACAAATTTCAAACAGGTCTGATGACTCCCATTCTTTTTTTGGAAATTAATTAAAAAAAAAAAAAGAAAGAAAGAAAAAAGAAAGAAAAGCAAAAGAAAACCACACATTTTCCGCTCAGAAGAAGTCAGTATCCTAAACAGAGGATGGAGAGAATGAATGGAGAATGAAAAATTCATTACCCCTGGTTATTGAGAACTGAGGCACAGGAAGATTTAAGGCATGCTCTCCCACCACGGTCCAGGAAAGCTGTTTTCTGCTTGTAGGTTAATATTCTGTTTTCCCTATTATTCAGGTAAAAAGGAAGCTCTAAATGCAGCTGGGTGTCTCTTCACCGAAGTTAAAGTCAATTGTCTCTGCTGGGAAGTTTCAAATGTTTTCTTTCCTCATAAATTATCTTCATTAGCTATGTAAATAGAACCCTAATGAGATACTAATTGGTTGTTAAGATTTCAATCTCAAATAACAAAAACAGTTGTGCAGTAAGGCATGTATTTGTTTTTGCCAATGTGAGAGCATGTGCCATTAATCTGCAAATAACACACCACTCCTGCACTCACTTCTGTTGCCGCTGTGTGCTGTACACGCGCTCCTCAGGCATCTCAGATATGCAGTAGAGATGATCAGGTTTTGATCAATACCTGCAGCCTCACCCTCAAGGTAGGGTGACTGCTCCTAAAGTATATATGAGGCTACACCCTTAGATGAGGTCATCTGCCTTCACTTCTCAGGCTTCAGGAAGCTTTCCTTACAGTCATTTTATTAGGAGAACTGAATGAGTACTACACACAAGTTTTCGGACTGCGCAAAGGAGGATTTCATAGAATTGTGGATTAGTTTGGATTGGAAGGGATCTTTAAAGGTCATCTAGTCCAATTCTCGTGCAGTGAGCAGGGACATCTTCAACTAGATCAGGTTGCTTAGAGCCCCACCCAACCTGACCTTTAATTATTTTCCAGGGATGGAGGACATCTGCCACCTCTCTGGGCAACCAGTTCCAGTGTTTCACCACCCACATCATAAGAAATTTCTTCCTTCTATCTAGTCTAAATCTGTTCGCTTTTAGTTTAAAACCGTTATCCCTTGTCCTGTCACTACAGGCCATATCAAAAAGTCTGTCCCCATCTTTCTTATAAGCTTCCTTTACGATTGATAGGCCACAATTAGGTCTCCCTAGAGCCTTCTCTTCTCCAGGCTGAACAATCCCAACTCTCTCAGTCTTTCCTCATCAGAGAGGTGCTCCATCCCTCTGATCATTTTTGTAGCCCTACATTTTTCACTGGTACCAATGGAAGCAAAATTAGTCATCTGAGAGATCCCCAGCAGGAGCTGACATTGATGTCTTTCTAACTAAAATGAAGTATCAATAACCAAGCTCACACTTGATGAAAGAGCCATTCTGAATTATTTACTGTATGTCATACTTCAGGTTTTAATTTCAATATATTGTGAGATGTACAATAAATTATTTAGAAGCATGACAAATTAAAATGCAGTTTCAAATCCCCTTGCATTTTGTACTCTTAAGTTAACAGTCCAGTTTGTTACAATGATTTGGTAATCTATTTTTTGCAAATGGTTTTTCAACTAGAGAGGCACAGAAGCATGCAAGTTTTCCATTGCAGCCAATCTTTTCCAGCTTGAATCATTTAACAGCCCATCCTCCTTGAGATATACTAATGAAATACAGCTTGGGCAAAAGGATCAAATGTACCTGCAGCAGGCTAGCCCAGGAGCTTGTGGTTTGCTTTTTCCAGCTTTACCCAGGGGCATGCAATGCTGTGAGAGTTCTTTTCCTCTCACTGAAATAATTATTTTGTGTGTCAAATAGCCTCATATGAAGATATATGTTATATTACTTTCTAACATTTTCTCTTCCCTTTTTCAAGACCAGTTTTGTAGGAAGATCTGGAAAATAAAGCTGGTGCTTTAACATATCCAGGCACACGTTTCTTTGTATTGAGTCAGCAGACAAGTATGTTGTCTTCTTCTACTCTGAGCAGTGGGGTCAATAAAGGAGTTGTTTTGTCTTGCATCTCATTTTTAGACCAGTCTTGCACAGTTCTTCATGTCCACTTGTCAAGATATTTTTCACCTTCTTTTTGGCAAACAGCATAATGAAGCAGATATTAATCCTTGGGACTGCCTTGGAGACCTCTTTATAGATGAGCCCAGATGACACTGATTCAAGCTTTCTTCTTAAATGGGTAATAGCTCTGCAAACTTACAATCTTCTGTGCAGCAAAATACACAATATTCAGTCTTGCAAAGAGTGATAAGTTTAAGATCCGATATTTCCTAACTCATCAGAGCTCACTTACAATCTTCTGTGCAGCAAAATACACAATATTCAGTCTTGCAAAGAGTGATAAGTTTAAGATCCGATATTTCCTAACTCATCAGAGCTCACAATGGAAAGCTTTGTACTGTCTGATGGGAGAAATTCCAAGTTTCTGTCCATGAAAGAGCCTAAGTTCTTTAAAAATCATGACATGTTTATGCAGAGTAAAACAATTTTAGGTCAATTTAGGACATGATGTCCCTCTAAAATCTGTACTGCTGAATTCATGTCTAGATGATAGGAAATCTACATACTGCAACAAGAATGTTTTACAATACCCAACTGTATTTAAAACAAAATCTTCAAAGCCTTTGACTTATACCCAATGCTTTATGCAATGGTCTGCAAAGAATACCTTGTTTGCAGTTTTGTTTATAACTGACTCATGGTTTGTCTGTTCTGGAATCATGGGACTATCCCAGAGGTATGATGAAGAAAACTATGACCAGTTGAATGGCTCTTCATGGAAACAAAGTTCCATCATCAGACACGATGGTTCAAGTAGTCTCAAAAAGGTTCATTGGAAATATCCTGCATTTAATTCACTTTTGCCCTTGCAAAGGCAAAGCAAGGATTTAGAAAGAGCCTTGACTGTTTTGCTGGCATGCCTGGAAGTAGCAGACAATGTGACCCTGAAGTGGGCATCCTCTGCCTTGTGCCCCAGCAGGGAAGTACTGAAAGCTCCCTGCAGCTCCATGGTGCACTGGGATCAGCAGTGAGTTCACGTCACCCAGCCCATGGCACAGCCACTCAAATACAAATGGCAACACCAGCGAAAGACCGTCAGGTTGCTGGGTAGAGATGGAGCAAGGAGCCAAAAGGCAGTTGGGGGACCAGATGCACGTTGACTTTTCCATCAGAGGCAAAAGGGCATGAAATTATGGCCTCAGCAGAATTGCTACAGAAGGGAAACTGAGCAGCTGCCAGATCCTGTTGCTTTACCTGAAGTTAAAAAAAAAAAGGAAAGAAAATGTAGTTTTGTTTGGTTTCCTGAGAATTAGAAACCCTGGATTTCTGCCAGCCTTAAGAGAGCCCTCTACATATATCCTTATGTATAGATAATGTATCTCTATGGATACCTTATCTCTGAGAACTCTCCAGCTGAAAAAGCCAAGCTGAAAGGTGTCATATCTATTTTAATATTGGTCCCCAAGGTGAGACAAACAGAGATCAGTTTGTTTCTTCCTTAGCAGAAGTAAGGCTGCAGCAAAGGGGCATATGAGATGATTGGACTTCTACTTCGGGGAAACTTCCCATCAGACTGGGATCCAGTTTAGTTCTGAGTTTTCAACAGGTTGCATTTAGGACCATGGACAAATCATTCTTCACAATGTGCTTCAGTTTCTACACCTGAAATACTAAGTTAAATAGCTACCAGGCACTGTGGAACCCAATGTATACATTTTAGGATGTGCTGACATGCCATATTGCCTGAGCACTTGGTCAGAAAAAATAACAAACACTGTTGATATTACAATAATGCTAGCAAATTATAGACATCTGCGGTTACATTAAATTAAAACCCGGTGTGGTTCACAATAGTCAGGTGGGCTAGCATGAAACAAGAACCATATTACAATCAAACTCTTTCAGCTTAAATATTTTAGGTTTGGGGCATTTGGATTTAAAAATAAAAAGCTCAAATTTATATAGAGACCTCAGGTGGTTCCGTTGAAACAAACCTCACTTTTCACAAAAGAAATAGTTTCAATAACATATTTTCCCTATCAGCTGTGTTGTACTGCAACAGTTTGTCAGACTTCTTTCTTTGCTACTTCTGGTGCTACTTTTGAACACAGCTCAGATTTTGAATCTGATTCATTCCTGTCTAACAATCGTTCCTTAGATTACATACAATTTTTTAAAATTAAAGCTAGGATTGCACCATGAATGAATTGCGTTGGCTGAAACACTCTGCATGCAAGAAATAAAGACAGTAGCATACACCTGAAGTTACTGCTCAAAGCTTAATTAATACGGGGTTTTTCACACTTGTATTAATGCTGTCCTCTTGATTTGAATGGGGCTTGATCTTGTCACAACAAGATCAGGGCAAGTCTGTGAAAACAATGTTATGATATCAGAGCCAAAACAAAGGAATGTCATTCCATGTGTCAGAGGAGGACATGTTAGGGTCCTCTTACAGTAGCAAAATAATGTCAGTATGACTCCTGAGAAATCTTCTCAGCTACCAAGTCTCTTTATGGAAAGGGAGTGCAATTGGAGAATCTGGCAGAAGGCAATTTCTTTAAATACCAGAAAATATGGATGCAGTCCCTAGCTGGAGTAAAGAGGCTCTACTGACTTTAATGGAGCTGGACAGATTCACATCTGCTGAGGATCCGGTCCACTGTAACCAACTGAGGAAAGGATGTATAAATTAAAATACCGCCTCACTGTAGGGCATATAAATTCATCATCAATGTGCTCGGACATTGCTCCCCATCCCTCATCGTGTAAATAAGGCCACATCATTTTCATTTGTGGGTAAGAGCTCTCAGTTCCTCGTGCCCCTCTCCAGTATGAAAACCTCCACTTAGGGCTGGTTACTTTTCCGCCTGACGCTTAGCTGGAAGAGCTGCACTGTGAAATCCCTGTTCCCAGCAGCTACCGCCTCGTACAGGGGGGAGTTCCTCTGTGCCCCCTCCCCTCCAAGACTTAACAGTGCAGGCTTAGAAAGGGGATTTTCCAGTATAAACAGAGCTAAGCCAAACTCTCCTCCTGGCCTCTCCGTGCCCCAGCCCATATTTGCCCCACATATAATTACCTGTGGATTTCACCTAGAAGACAGAGGATTTCACTTATAACCCCAAATAGGCAGGCTCTGACGTAATGTCAGTCTGAGGAATATAGGTCAGGGAGGTGGCCTGGCCACTGGAAATGAATTTCTGAAGCAGAATGAGCAACCTTGTTAGAAGGGAAGATAGTAATCAGCAGTGGTCCTTGGATCTAAACATTTCACCTTCAGCACTCTTGCAGCTACAGCCCTCATCTGTTTCACTTTCCTATTTTAAGTCCCTGACTCACATCCTAAATATTGACTTCTATTTTTCTATTAGCACTGGATTTTCAGCCTCCATATTGACTTTGACTGTACCTATGGTTGATACTAAGCCTCTCAGGTCAACAAACTTTTATAGCTGCTAGCTGCTTAAACCACATTGGGCAGGAACTGGCACTACAGAGCAGTAGCTAGAAGCAATATTATTGGGAATTATAAATTATTCCTCTGCCTGAACTTTTCCTCTTATTCACATAGCTACAGTCATTTTTAAACGTGGCAAATGAATTGCACAGAGAGTACAATTGGGAGTCTGTAATTTTGGGGGCACCCACCATCACCACTAGTGGGGATGGATTCTCTTCTGGGAACACTGGAGTAACACAGAAGTTACAGCAGGGGTACAACAGCGTAATCTGGGCTGACAATGCCTGTGAGGACAGATAACACTCAGTCAGAAGATCAGAAGCGCCAAATCCATCTTGGTTGTATACATAGACTCTTACCCATCTCCTTTGGTTAACGTTTTAGCAGTACACACAACTGAGCTGTTGCAACCAAACATCAGAGAGAGCCAGCCATCCATGATCTGTAAAACAATTTATGTAAGAAACAATAACAGCATTAGAAGAACATTACGGCAGTGACAAAGTCAAGCCTAAAAAGTGAGAAAACACAATTAAGATTAACCTGTGCCTTTTCTGCAGATTCCATACTAATTTTTTGAAGAGGACCCATGCTTGGGAGTGTGGACATGGAAGGTCCAGCTAGCAACAAGCTATGTCAAGTATTTTACTGACATAGGACAACTGCAGAATTTAAATGTGAGAGGAACTGTATATAGCTGCATCCCTTAAAATACGCCTCTTTGGGTGCTGGTGACCCTAGGGACTTTCCCAGCACATGTTCCTGCACAAAGAGCTCACAGAAATGGCTCATTTCCTCTGCCACTCAACCTCACAGCCAGCCAAAAGGTGACCCAGATTTATCTTAAAATTTAAGTCCGTGCCATGTTCAGTATAATGCATTCTAAAAAGTGGTTATCACTGAGGAAATGATTACTGGGATGATAAGCTATGAATGACTTATTCATGCAGTATTTTCAGTCCTTCATCAGCTTACTAGATCTTGAGCTAATGTTCCAGTCCTAGACAAACTGATTAATTTTTCATGTGCTACCAAGCCTTTTTCAAGCAAAGACTGCCAAACTAATGCAATCTGGCCATTTAGTAAGCTGGTTCTTTCCTTTTTTGTTTTTCTTACCCCATACCTTGAGTACAAGCCTGTGGAAGGAAGGAAAGGTCTGTCAGAGAACTTGCATGATATTTGTGATTTATTATTAATTTCTGGCACAGAAGTCCCTGCAAGTCACAGGACCCTGCCTGTGCTAGGCAACGTATTGATGCTGTGCTAGGCAATGTATTGACTAGGAAGAGGGTGTCCTTTTTCCAGACCTTTTAACTGGGCAGAGGTAGTTTCCCTCCTCCTGTGTAATGGGAAGGGCAATAAAGGTGCTGGCTGATCAAGTGCACAGGGTGGCCAAGCTGCAACAGAAACCATACAAGCATCTGGAGCACAACTCAGATCTGCACAGCATCGCAATGCCTCTCTCCCTGCCTCGCAACATGTTCCCATTCCTCCCAGCTCTCGGTGCAAACCTGAGAAACATGCTTTTCCCTTGCCTAAAGTCTGCAGAATTACAGTTTTCAAGGATTTACCACTTAACAGCAAAATTCTGGCCCGCAACTACGCTGAATTCTCTCTGCCAAAGCACATACATGGGTTGTAATCAGAGAGCATTTTTTCCCATCCTCCCTCCAACTTTGCCATGAAGTGGAAGAAACAGTGATGTGCTACACTCGTTTTCCCCTGCTGTGTCAGGAATTACATGTGCCTGGTCCCAGAAAGCTATAACTCAAATTCTGTCACAGAGAAAGCACCAGTCTTGTAGCATGCAGCCCGTGGCCCCACCAAAACCGATGGGCCCACACCTTGTAGCAGGATCAGGGTCAAAAAGTGCAGGCCATGCAAAGCAAGTAACACATTCAATAAGTTTATGTTTTTCAGATAAAGTTTATTCTTCACGATCTCCTTGATACAGAGGAGTTTGAGTTTCTTAGAGTCACAACAACTGATGTAGCTAGAAAGTACAATTTTTTCTACTCTTAAGAGTTCAGTTTCATTTGTAACCCAAAAAAATGATGTCCTGAACATGATCATCATGTATTTTGTCTCTTGAACAATGAATTCTTCTCCCAACATTTTTGTGAGAATGCACCAGTGCCAGTGACAACACAGGCCACATTAGCAAAAATGCTGTGTGGGAACTGGCCAGCACTGGTGCTTAGAGTAAAAACCTAGCTCTGTTTCGACAGATTCCCTGTACAACTTCAGCCAAATTTCTCAGGTATTTGATAGTTCAATTTCTCATCCATACAAGAAGGAAAAGGTAAACCTGCCTTCAGAAGAGCGCTCTCAGGATGTCTGCACTGGGTTTTGGGAGGGACTTTGATGTACAGCATGCATAATGACCTTTCAGATACCAAAAAAAAAATCTTACTGATGGAAAAATTTATAGTCCTTTAGTTCCTAATTCCAGCTGTAAATCTCCACAAATTCCAGCTATATGTCCCCATATCAGCAAGATGGAGCAAGATAAGCCTGATGTCTTAACCACGTCTCTACCAGCTGATCAGCTCGCATTTCGCCTGTGTTAAACCAGCACACTTCTTTCTGTGCTGCCCCCTATTCCGCAAGTGATGCAATTATCAGGTATTTTAAAAGAAAAGAGACACACACACAAACACACACACACACAAAAGCAGTGCTTTGTGAACTACCTGCTGCCATCGTGGTCCCAAGTGACCCAGCCCCGCTCTGCTGTGTGCCTGCTATCAGCATCACTTGTGTACTCTGAACAGCTTGTCCTTACCCCATCATTCCGCACATAGGAGACTATCCCCTTATTACCCTCACCCAGGGCCCTGACCTCAATTATTAACTCTGTTTAGCAAGGACATTATTAAACCTGACTCTCTGTTCCCAGATGAGCTATCATGTGTCTCTCTTTAACCCAGCAGGAACCTTTTTCTCACCCCATGCCCTTCTTATTACCCTTTAATGTGCCCTGAAGCCTCTGGAGCAACTCCATTCATCCCAGATAATATGATTTCTAGAAGGAGAGTAAAAAAACCCAGAAAAATACATTCCTAAAGATTTTTTTCCTAACTGGCTCTGAAACATCTTTCCATTTCCTTTCTGTTTTAATCGTCCATCTCTATTAACAAATTCCAAATACCAACAGGTCTCTCCAGTCACAGGAAACTGCTCAGCTGTGGCTTAAAGCATGTTACAGTTTTCACCAGGACACTAGTTCTTTGTATCTGTGAAAACTGATCACAACTGTCTATTACGATTAAAAAGCAAGTAGATATTAATAACTAACTACTAATTGGCTTACATGTTAATCATGACTTTTATGTCAGACGAAAACAGGAGCGCCACTGAAACATAATAGAAAATGTCAGCAAATGTCTCCCCTTCTGTGCTTGGCAAACGCAGCTTGCAACATGCTGATGACGTCAGGACACCAAAGGGCATTGGGCAATGCTCTGTGCTTCTCTTGTGCTTTGGCACAGGAACAGCTCTGTGCCGGGCTGCAGTTGGGGCATAACCCTGGGTGTAAGTTAGAGCACTCTTAGGGAAGCTTTACTTAATAAGAAGAAGCAAAAACCCAGTGGAAACTGTTCCAGTGGCTGAACCAAGGAGACCTCAGCAAACTCTAATTCTCTTTTCTCCTTCTTCACTTCTCTTCTGGAGGTTTTTATACAGTGGTATCTGTCAGGGTTCATCTCATGTTAGCAAGGGAATGCCTCTGTGTCATTCTTAGAACCCACAAGTGTGTGAGAGATCCTGGGTTAATTGGTAACCTCTGTTGGTTAGAGATATCCACAGTGGATCTGCATCTCATAACAAGGCTAGAGCCTTTGTGTAACCTATTCAGCAGCCGTGGTGGCCTCCCAGCCAGCAATACATCTCTCTCATCTCCTTCCTTTCCAGTACCAGACACTATACCGTAGTCACTGCAGTGCTCCATGGCTTCATCCAACCATACCTCACACTAGCACCTTGCTCCATCCACCCAGCTGGGCGATCTCACATCCCTCCCAACACTGCCTTGAGTGAGAAAAACTACTCTGGGGCTGCACTTCTGAAGATAAACACTGTATTTTTAATTTCTACTACTGTCCTCTACTGCCTTCATCTCCTTCAGAGCCCCTAGGGGCTGCTATATTGCAAAAAATACATAAAATGAACATGCAAACATTCCTTAAACCTATCCTTTGACATAGTAAGCAGCTGAAAAATGCAGCAGCCTTCAAATACTATGCTCTGACTGAATATTGCAAGCATGGCTAATATTTTGTGGATGAGAATGCTCCCTCCCCTCAAAATATTTGTTTTTGATACCCACAAAGTAGTATAATGCCATTTAGCGAGGAAAATTCTGGCAGTCGATGCACAGTCTGGCAGAGCTACAAGTACTGTAGGTGTTATGATACACACACAACATGTTTTACAAATAAAAAGTGGTTTTCAGAGTTCTTTAATATATTCTAATTTCCCCAACCTCTGCCCAAAAAAGCTGCAGTTATGAAAATACTGATGCATACTGAAGTATTAAACTAGAAATCTGAAGAGAGTTGTTTTTTCAAAAAGCTCTCTTTTCAGCTGTTCCTTCTCTCTTTTTTTTTTCAGTCAGGTATGTTTTTAGCAACTTAAACAGGTTGGGTTACCCACAAGAAGTAGTAATTTTTCCACCTAGCAGATTGGGGTATTCATACCCTCTTTAAACATTTCTAAATTTATTCTCCAGTATTATTCAAATAGAAATATTTGCATGTACACCCTGAATCGGATAATACCCTTTCAGTACTAACCCATGGGTAGAAACCACACAAATGAAGAAGATTAACAAAATGCACCGTTTTTGAATCCAAAAAGCCGTCAGAAGTAGTTCTTCTAAAAACCCATCCTGCTTCAATTGGTTATTAATATTATTTCTTCAGTTTTCAGGAGAATTCTGCTTGAGTGCAAACCTAATACAATGGAATACATCCCTCACCTGAAGAACTTGCTGGCTAATAGCCAGGTAAGTAATGAGTTATTAGCCTAATTTACAGGTGGGAGACCAAATTAAAAAGAGATTGAATGAACTGCTCAAGGCCAACTGAGACACCTGTGTCAGCACCAAAAACTGAACAGTTTTCTTAGACACTAGTCCTGTGCCTCAGTCACAACACAGGGCTTCCTTCCCAAGAAATCGCATCAGCTGCTGCTTGTGAATTTTCAAGGTGCAGAAAAGCTGAGTTTGAACTTTTTCAAGTCTCTGAGGTCACCAGCTTCACTCTCAGGTGAAGTGACCACACTCACTTTCAGGAACAAAAACGCTTTGCTGAGCATTTCAGGTGTGAGCAATGAGTCATGCTGTTGTTTGTCAATGACTGCCCCATCCAACCTACCCATTTAAAGAAAAACATATCTACTCTTTGTGTGTTTGTATTTCCAAACCAGACCATCCCACAAGATCACAGAGTGAAGACACCAACCTGAGCACACAAGGAGTATGCCAAAGACTTATCATGCAGCGCTCACAGTAACACTGTCATTGTACTAGCATCCTACACCTGAACCAAGAAGCGGAGTGTGGAGGCCCTACTTTTCTCTGGGCAGTGCCACAGGACTGCAGGCATATAACAGAGCAGGTCAGCACAGAATTGAGTAAGTCTTACTGCTTTGGTCAGCACTAACCAAGCAGTGCTCATCTACACAGTGACATATGCCAGAATTTTCTTCTGGGAACCTGAATGGCTGGGCAGATGTCTGCTGGTGACGTCCAGACCCTGTGTCCTAACAGTTTCATAGGTATTTTCATAATCCAAATGAAGATATTTCCAGTTTGTCTCAGATGGCAATCTCCAGGAGATACATTGTTCTTGATTCACTTTCTTGGTGCAGGATTATCAACTATGCAGTGAGTTCCCCTACAGAGAGAAGAGCAAGGTGAAGGAAAACTGCAGTCTACTGTGGGGTTCTTCAGGCTTTTCTACCCCAAGTACAGGAGGACTTCAGGAAGCAGGACCTGAAAACTATTGGGGTTTCTCAGGCTTAGTGACGTGTTTTATTCCCACAGCCTCCAAAAGTACTGTGTTCAATTTGATACATGTGCCACAAAGAGCAGCCTTTCCAATTGCAAACACCCATGACACGAGCATGAAGCATTTCCCAGGCATCTTTTAATTGCTACACAGAAGGCAACCATGGGGCTTAAAGTAGGTTGTGATGAGGGAGAAACTGTCATGCTGCACTGCTGCTGAAGAAGGGATGATGTGATGCAGAGAACAGGGCCAGCAATGTGGTACCTGTGCATCAGCTGCAGATCACAACCACAAGGTCTGTCTGTAGCCTGAGGATAAAAAATGAGAGAATAAGTTGGTGCAAATTACATGAATTACCTAAATAATGCTTGCTAGAAAATTACATCCCAATTCTGCCATCTGTTAGTAGCTCCACAGACAGCAGAGGATCTAACACTAAAATAAAATATTACTCAGCAAAAGGTGGAGCTGAGTGTTTGTGCCTTTAGCATTCCTTACCTGTTTGCAAATAGAATACCATCTTTACAACTGCTTTTATTGAGCCAGATCCTCACCTGGCCAGCTTCTCTGAGTTGAACTCAACAATGCTGATTTAGGCTAGCACTGAATTTATGATTTACAAGCATTTGCTGACAGTTACTGTAGCCTGTTGTCTGTCTCCAGGTTGTTTGCTAAATTCAGTAGTATTGCTTGTGGTATTTCCACCTACTGCTGCTAACAGGTGCCTCAAGTCATCAGGTTAGGAATACTGAGCCCAGCTTTGCAGCACCCATCAAGCCATTGATGAAAGGCTTTTTAACCTTGCTCTTCCCCTTGAAAATTTGACCTAAGAGATGTCACCCCAACCATCAGTCCAGTCTCCAGACCAGCCCAGAGTTCCACCCTAGCAGACCATGCGGTTAAGTCCTGTGGGACTTAAGCATGTGCTTAAGTTCTCTGCTGGATCAGTGCCTTTACAACCAGTTTGACTGCTTTGTTAGCAGTGCTGAGCACCAGGGCTGAGCTCCAACAGGAAATAGCAGCTTCCCTTTGAAGTCCTACTACTGATGTTCACGTAGGTGGGACTTCAAAGAAGAGCCACCATTTCCCCTCCCAGTATCAGACGCCCCAGTGTTGGAGAAGCAGTACTGCTGGTTTTAATTGCATTAAGGGATGCTCTAGGGCGGACGATTCAGCCCTTCTCAGAAAAAGGACAACTTAAGAAGTTTCCCACCTGCTGGCAAGAGACCCAAGGAAAGGTTAACTCACACTCCAAAATACCCTTTAAAATAAAGGTCTGCGGAAAGAAATCTCTTCCCCTTCTGTTAACTGTTTGCCATAGTGCCACTGAAAACTACCTTGTGTACCTTATGAGCATCTAGTTTACTCTGGAGCTGTACTCCTGGCCAATGTAAGAGCCCCTTGCCAACTGGGATGTGGATGAAGAATGGCCAAACTTAGATCCCATAATCAAGATCACTGGAAAAACTGACCTTAACAACAACTAAACTGAGCAAACATGAGGAAATACTCTCACAGGCAACCTACATGGCTGATTTTGCTGCTGACTGACTGTCCAGTCATACACAGGAGCTCCTTTAACTTCTCCATATCCCTTTTCCTTTAGGGAAAAAAAGCAGAGAAGCCCACATCCTAAATGGTTTAAATAAACCAAATTGTTATCAAAACATGGCTCCACCTTTTCTCTTTCCAGTCTTGTAGATTGCCAATATCCAGCTCTTCTCTAAACCTTCAACCAGAAGCAAGACTCAGTCAGATGGGAGAGGGATCAGACCCCTAACACAGAAAACCCTGAGAACCACTGAGGACTGAATGCACTAGAGAAGCAGCCAATGTGCCAGGGAATAAGAGAAACAGTGCAGGGTTTACATGGACTTGAAAAGCTCTTCAATGTTCTTATTGCTTGCTTTTCTCTTCCCTGGAATTCACTTCATATATCCAGATTCCATATATTTTTACATTCAAAAGCTAGCTACATAAGTAGACATGGATTTTGAAGGAAGATTAGTAACTTTTTATTATTTTAGGACTGAGTACTTGGTGACCTCACTACACAGAGTTCAGCTGAACTTTGTTGTTTAGGTCACTAAATTGTCATAACCTGGTCATCTTACCTGGTCATTTCGTATCTTGTACCTTCACACACCACACTTGCACACTTTTTGTAGAACAAACCCGAGTCAGCAGTAAAGCAGTGTGTGCCAGTGGAGAGTAATAAGAGGACGAATTTAACCCCAGTAAAACCAGCTAAGCAAAAATGTGCCCCAAAAGTGCAGAGAGAACTTGATGCCAGACCCCAAGGGGCTGAGAGCAGCAGCATCAGTACGGTATGACAGGACTGGACTTGACCACTCCAATGATCCCAGCCCAAACCCTGATGTCTGTCCTGGCGTAAAGAATGACTGAAAAGCTGAAAAGAAACAATTTCTGGCTCGGGAAGAAAAAAGTAGTATGGAAAGTCACTCACATGCCTTTCAGCGGCACAACCATGTGGCTGTAGCTTTGCTCAACCAACTCAACTGCAAAACAGCTTGCACAGGTATGCTTGAAAAAATATATCTTTTTATCAACAGAAAAGTGACTTTTTCAATTTCTCTTAAGTTTCAAGCTTCTATCAAAAAAATACCAACATGCATTTTCAGCCAAAATTATGCAACATAATTCAGCAGTTTCCCATTAAAGATTCTTGGGATTTAGGAGTCTGGGGGTTTAAATTGCTATTTTTTCTGAATATTTAATCAACATTTTCCACTGAGGAAGAAAAAATATTCTGGCCAAGTGTAGGTTTTCTTGCAAGGTTGAGAAGGGCAAGGGGGAGGAGGAGTCCCTGTATTTTTCCTTAAAGACACAAACATTCTCTTATAACTCGAGTCACCGCTGCACTTGTGAGCCTGACAAATTTAGAGGACTTAAAATCAATCAATAAAAAAGAGCTTGACCACAAAGGAAGTTCTGGTCAATCCTTCAGCTTGACATCATAGACAACATTTATTTTATCACAGCCTTACAAAAATTAAAATAGAGAAATGCATCTTCTTGGAAAACAGCAGTTACTTTCTTCCACTGCTCAGATATTTTTATAAGCCCAGTTCCACCAGCCTCACTCATGTTGAGAATCAACTTACCCTCCAGGGCTGACCATTTATTTAGAGGCAAGATATTATGTCCCAAGCAGGACACTAAGATGCCTCCACCCAACAAAAACTCTACTGTGCTGCTGAGCTGGATCAGCCTACAACCCAGGTCCAATTCTGGTTTGAATCATTACCCATACTGTCTGGATGCTGGCCTCTATAAATAAACAGGCAAGAAGTTTTAGAGAAGAGGTGAAGCCTTTCTCATTAGTTGTGAACAAGGAAGGAAGTTGTACCTTCCAAAGACTGTGGGAACTCACAGGTCCCTTAATAGCACTGCTGGAGGCAGAGAGGAGCAGGGCAGAGCAGCCTTCCAGTGATGGTCCAGCAAAATAGCCGAGACAACCTGTGAAATGAAATACTACACATGAGTAAGTGTGGCAGAACTTGCCTGACAGATACCTTTCTTGCTTGCTGGCTAATCATAATCACAATTTATAGCTCTTTCCATTAAATCTTAGCAATAGGGCACAATGACACAGAGATTGATTTGAATCGCTGGCAAACATATGTCTTAACCCATATTTGTTCAGTCAATTGGTTCTAATAGTTTGTTGACCCCTCCAACATGTTTTTTTTGTTGTTTATACATATCGGCTTCAGCAAAACTTCCACTGGGAAAAGGTCGAAACACACAAAAACAAACCTGCCCAGAGCAGCCAATGGTTTTAGCATTCAGCTGGAGCACAGAAGACAAACATTTGAAGGCCTGATACAGATCAAGGAATTGAACTTGGATCTCCGAAACCCGAGAAGAATATCTTAACCCCCAGGCAAGAGGCCATTCTTGGATGTTGCTTTCCTGTAGGAGTCATTTCATATTGGATGTAAGTCATAAACTATTTGCTGGTAACAATGAGACCAATTCTGCAGCCCAGAGGCCAGAATGCTGAACCAGAAAGAGCAGGAACATGACGCCGGGTCTCCCATATGCCAAGCTAGTGACTTGGCTTTCTACTGGTTTATTGCGGTAATAAGAAAAAAAACAAACCCTTTACGGATCCTGTGTCTTTCAAGAGGAATGGAAAAACTTGAAAACACACAGCATCTTGTGCAACAGGAGGACTATTTCCTACCCACTGTTACAGGAGGGTAGTTCTGCAGCATTTATCACCTCTTGTCGCCGAAGTCAGAATCTGGCCTGCTGCCTTTCACCCTAATTCAGAATGCACTTTCATCTCTAGTATAAACACCAAGAAGTATCAAAAACCCTGTTGACAGTACTGCTCTCATTTTCTGCTTTAAAAAGTTGCCAAAATGTACAAAATTAAACTCTCCAAGTCACAGTAGGCTGTTTTGTCAGTTTATACAATCGATAACATAATACTATCATAACCTCTATCATTCTTGCTCTTTTTTTTTTCTTCCCCCACTCCCTTCCTTTCTTTCTTTCTTTCTTAAACAAGAATTTCCCCTGGAAGGGAACACAGTTCCTCCAAAAATTAAATCACAGCATCAAATTTCAAACCCATAAATATAAATCAAATATCGTTCTGTTGACACTGAGGAATATGACTTTGCAAGACGCATGCTGTGGAAGCGTTGTCCAGGGCACAGTAGGTAGACGATGGATATTACCATGCTGAAGGAACTTTTCTGGGAATTTTCTCTGAAATTGCAGGAGTCAGAAAGAGGCAGGCTTCACTGCCTTTTACCTACTATCTCAAAAGGCACATTTGAGGACTGGCCCTGTATTTTTTCTTTTCTTCCTTGTTCCTTCAAAACTAATAGGAAATTCTGGGCCTCAAAAATATAGAATTAGGTCCTTTCTTATTTCATTAATGAAAACACAAGTAAAGTAAGTAGCACCATTTAACAAACAGCAATTCTGTGGAAAACTTCCAGGAAAACTGGAGCAATGCCAAATGTTTCTCTAGCACCAGAGCTCCTAAGTAGGGAAATACATCCCCACACATGACATTTGCAAATGACCTTCACTTGAAATCAAAGTGTAGCATCCATTACCTCAGTACATAATTCATTCTTAATCTATTAATGATACGACTCATTGACATATTAGTAGCACTAGCAGTGTTAATAGGAGTAACACTACTAAAAATGTCATTGTAGCGCTAACAGCTTTTAACATGCTAGTTCTTCTACACATATATAACAAAAGGATTTGTGACCCAGCATCACAGAGGCGGTGCGATGAGAAGTTTGATAGCCCTAGCAGTTACTTCATGGGATGTGTGCTATTATCTCTTGTTATCTCCCTGAGGAATCACAGAAAACCTAAATAAGGACTGTTCAGGTGTAAGATTCCTGATGGTATCTTTGCTGGACATGGGATGAAGCCCTAAAGAATGTGGGGTTTTTTTCATGTACCTTAAATGATTCTGTTAGTAGTCAGTCAGGCATGAAATGCCTTGTAGGACTAACTGAGCTTTTGTAGAGATTTCTGCTTCTCCAGGTTGCAAGAATACTCTCACCTCAGGGAAAGGTTTTATGAAGTCACTTTGCAGAACTTGTCAAAAACTACTGGGGAGGAATAACACAGCCTAAGGAAAGCTCTTGCACATCTTTTTTCTACCCTTTATTTCCCTGCTTGGAAATCTCATCTGAAAGGACTTGAGGAATCAATCTGCTAGTTTGAGATTTCTATAAGCCCAGTTCCCCTGATGTTGAGAGAAGGTCCCCACATGGCTAAGCCCACCTGCAAGGCACCGCCAGCACTGCCACACAGCCAGCAAACCCACTGAACCCAACAAAAGCACACTGACGTAGACCCCAGCTCTTCCAGAGAAGTGTCAGACTCATGGTGATTGTATTCTGCAAAGGCAAGGTGCTTGCACAGGACAGTTGAAAGTTATGGTGTGATTTCTGATTGTATAGTGTAAATCTGATTTATCATAATTGCAAATATTGCTCACAAGATTCAGCATGAAATCCAAGTTCAGGTTTCAAGTATCCTTAAATATCTGCTGCTTTAAGAATATCTTTTGGGTTCAGGCCCTTCCTTTGTTCTAGAAAACTGACTACGAAAAGAAAACTGGACAGTATCCCTGGCTTCATGAACAGACAAGATCTGCAAGCACAGGTCTGCCTCTGCACCTCCATGGTCATAATGGACACCCATTGAGTCTGATGGTGATGATGTTGCTCAAGCTGCCTAAAGGGAGCTCTTTGCCCCAAGAGCAGCCAGAGATGGGTCTGCAGCTCCACAGCCAATGCTGCCACATCCTTTCTGGAGATGGCTTGGGCCATCCAAGGAGCTGTCAATGTTTACCTTCACAACTGGTTTATCTGGCTCCTATCTGCTGAATTTTCAGAGCCCCCAAACTATTATTATCAAGGAAATTGTATTAACTACTACATGCCCAAGTGAGTAAGTAGACATGCTCACCCACTGGGAATGGGAAAACAAATTCTCAAAGGCAGATTTCTCCTCCTCCCTATCCTCAGGCTTACCTTTATTTTTAAAGACAGAATCAAAACCAGCCCAGGTCACACCATGCCAGATGGGAGGGACAAGGTCCCAGGATCTTCCTTGCCTGCTTTTAGTCTCTTTCATAGCTTCATCCAGATCACCCACACAACAGGCAGAAACCTGTGAATCATGCACTTGCTGGAGTAACCCTGAAACCTTGCCACAGCTGTCTGCCTTCTTCCTCCAAGTTAAACAACCCCCTGCAAACTCCACCAGGTTGAAAGATAGCAAGTGGCCTCCCCCTTCCTCACCATCCCAAAATATGAAAAGGTCCTTGATGCCTCTCTCCCACTGTACCACTGACTCTTGATAATCTGTCTTGTGCAAAGGATGTATGAAAGGCCCATGTCTCAGCAAGGGAAATACAGTACTTGGATCACACAGTGACTCCAACAGCTTTTTTGTGAGGTCTGCAGAGATCACAGAATCACAGAATCACAGAATCGCTCGGTTGGAAAAGACCTCCGAGATCATCACGTCCAACCGCTCCTGTCTACCCCCTAAACCATATCCCTAAGTACCTCGTCTACCCGCTCTTTAAATACATCCAGGGATGGTGACTCCACCACCTCCCTGGACAGCCTGTTCCAGCCTCTGACAACCCTCTCAGTAAAGAACTTCCTCCTTATCTCTAACCTCAATCTCCCTTGGCACAGCTTGGTGCCGTTTTTAAAGATGTGAACTTTACCTCTGCAGTGCTTTTGTGAAGTCTCTGCTGATGAACCTTACTCTTCTTTAGAGGTGAGAACAGTCTTCCCAATGCTTCTGTGCTGTAAGAATGTGGACTTTTACATTCAGTCAGCTTTTACGGAGGCTTTTGAGAGGAGAGCTCCTAAATTGAAACCACATTGCCCAGCCTGAGCCAGAGCCTGCTGCCTGAGCCCTGTCTACTCCCTGAGTCTTTCCAGTGCTGATCACTTCACAGCTAGACCATGAAACAGTGCGGCGTACAGCTCCCAGGAGTCTGCCAGCATGGAAACAGGACTTGACTAACAACTTACAAACCTCTACCAGAGCTCTGGGGTGCTCGTTCATCTTTCCAGGGACTTGGTGGGTGCAAAGCTGTTTGAAGAGCTCTTTGTGTCTGTAGCTGCTACAAATGAAACACCTTTCCTCTTTTTTTTTTCAAAAGAGAACCTGTTGGGACCTGCTCACCATCTCGCTCTCTTCTGATAACCCTTTCGGCATCCTTCCGTTTTCTGGTTATTCATTTGTTACCCCTGAAATCTGATTCCTGATCTTAGCCCTCTCTTATCAGCCCCTTTCGCTGAGGAGTTCCAAAGCAATGGGTTAGTTTTAACCTTTGTGCTCTTTCTCTGTCTCCGAGGCCTCATTTTGTTGGCAGAGGAGGTGAGTGATAGGACTGACATTTGTGGGGGGAAGGGGCTGCCATCCATTAACTCGTTGTTATCTATCTATTCATCTGCCCAGTAAAACAAAGGTATGATTGTTCCTCCAGCTGACAGACCTGTGCTGGCTTCACTCCAGCTACCATGGGTCATAGCATGGGAGCAGAGGAGACACGGAGGCATGGCTGGAGCACAGCCCAGCAACCAGAATGTAAGGCCTCCTATATGGGCTCTGTGCTGAGGTCTATAGAACTCCATCCTTCCCAACAGCTGGTACCCAAACTGCATTGCAGAAGTGAGCAGGAGGTGAGCCCATCCTGTCCACAGGCTTCCTCCGTTTGGGTGCATGAACCTGCCTGTAAAATATAAGATTGATACTGCACCACCCTGGGATCTGGCAAACCCATTTTGGGCTGTGCTCTTATTTAAGAAATCATATAGGCTATAGGGTGCTAGAACATGAGTTCTCTTATCTCTGTTTCCCACATTACATCTTTTCCTAAGACAAATTGATGCAGCCCCATTGAAGCCGAGGCACTGATTGACAGTAGCTTAAGCTCTGGCCCTGATTCTGCTGTGCTTTGCCTCTGGGTAGTCACTTACACCTGCTCAGAGTGCAAAAGGCAACTGTCAGCAGCTACTGGAGCTGCAAAGCAGTGAAGTCCTACACCATCGCCTTCAGAGCCCAGCATGCCATGCACTGATAAGTGGCACAGGTCCCATTTCTCCTTGCATCTATGTTGGTTTTGGCATTGCACATAGGCATCCTCTCTTCAGCATCTAGTACACCTTGAGATTGCTGCCAAGTCTCATGAAAGAAAAAGTTGTGACCCAGTTCCTGGAGGGTGACTTAGTGTAAATAGCTTTCAATGGCACGATGACACCCTCATGAAATCTAGCAATGCACTTGTCAGTCCATGAAACATGGAGCCAAGAACCAGTCCTGATCCAACATTACATGGTGAATGTATTTTTCTTTACTTGCACATGTAAAATCCCTGGCAATTTCTGGAAGAGCTGTGGTTGTGCAACCCAAACAGGGCTTGGCTTGTTTTCTGAATCATCAAAATAGTGCCAGTTTGCATGGACAACATCAGCTTTTGAGCAAAGCTTGCCAATACTGAAAAAAAACCTTTAAGCCTAAATTAGACCCCAGTTCACTGCAGCTAGCTGGCCCTCCTGGGTTGCCTCTTCAACCAGCTTTAACCTTGTGGCCAAAGAGTCTTCGAGGGACTAAGCAGACCAATCTCCATCCTCTGCTTGCAGTACACCTGCAAAAATTGAGGCTGAACTTCTCTTTGTCATTTTACTGATCTTAGTGACACCCTCTCTAGCTTGGCAGTATTTGGTAGACTCAGAAGAGCCTGTGCAAACAACAGTAAAGCTGAACAGCCACCAACACACTTCTTCATAAACTCCATGTTTTCTTGAAGACTTCCAGGCATGACAGTCACTGTTTCCTTCCATTGCCATCCAAAATCCAGTGAAATTTCTGGAAGGCCTCCAGAACTGATTTCAAACAAAATGGATCCAGCATTTAGATCTAAGGCACCATGTTTAGATCTGTGGGTTGCTTTGGGCTTCAAATTTCCATGTGGATTTGCATGAAATACAGTAGTAGGCTGGTCAAGTACATTGAGCAGTGGCTGTGAGCCAAGAACTAATAAGGTCCATTGCAGACTGTTTAGCTCTGGACAAGTCACTTGACCTTCCAGGGTCACATCATCCCCAACTGTGAAATGGGGATAGTAATACTTGCCTCACGGGGGTGTTGTGAGGATTAATTAGTTGCTGCTTGTACATTGCTTTGATGATGTTAAGCACTACATGCTTGCTAAGTATTGTTATTGTATCGTGGCTGGGAAGATATTGCAGTTAGGGCTAAATCCTGCCCTTGGAAAGAGATGCATCTTTCCCCATGTCTTGTAAAATCAGCTGCTAAGCTTACACAAGTAGCAATTATATAACGTTGGTACCAAACATCCATAAGCACCTTGTGCCTTTGACGTTGCCAAATCCCCAGAACAAGAGCCCGCTGGGAGTCACGTGATGGACTATCCTGGTGCAAACAGCTTTGGGCAGAAGCCCAATTGCATACTCTTTCTCTCTTCCCCCATGCCAACCTCCTTTGAAATTAGTAGATAGTTCCATCAGACATTTCAGTGGTGACCTCAAATCTAGAGCTTACTGTGCCATACAAAGCCCATGGGCACACCAACCCAGGCAATACATGCTTCATGCTGCTGAGAGAACAGTTCACGTGGGACAGGGGGACGCCCAGGACAGCTGAATGTGCTCCTGCACACGGCAAAGCCACGAGGGCTGCAGTGAGATGAGATGGCTGCAGGAAGATGAGGATACATGCACAAGCGCAGATGGAAAAGGTAAACTCCGCTTGCCTAAACTCTAACCCTTAGGGGGGTGCTTACTCTCCCATATGTTCCCTTGAGAGCAAAGCCCTTCCACTTCCTTGAGGTTTGGGCCTAGTTAATACAAAATATTGCACAAAGAAAAGAATGCCACTGACTGCAATGGACTACAGCTTCACATCATTAATAGGCTCAAACCACAGTATCCAGCCTACTCAAGGAACATATAGGAGTTATGCATCCAAATTTCAGTGACATTTAGTGGAAGTCAACCAAATGGCTCCCTTTGATTCCTTTGAAATCTGAGCCATAACTGTCATTGAATCTTAGATGTGTGAACTGCTCGAGAAGGCTCCCATATAGATTAGACTGCGATCAAAGAGTTCCACTAAACTGAATTTTATGAAGACAGAGGGGTGAGGTGAGGCTGATCGGCAGCAACGTTATCTGAAAATAAATAAATAAATAAAAAACCACCCACAAAAAAACACCAACATACAACCAAAACCACCCCCACAAACCAAAAAACCCCACCCAAACATAGCCAGTTTGAAAGGGTTAAAGAAGAAAGTTGTTTGGGTAGATGGTGTACATTAACTATCATTTTCAGCCAGCATGCAATGACTAGTTAGAAGGGCTTATCATCCCCAGCTATGTGAGGAATTACAGTAAATGCCTGAAATGCAAGCAGGTTTCCGGCTTAGGCAGGTAAATAATGGAAGTCACTATTTTTGTCTGAGTTGCAGGAATTCCCCCCACACATGGGCTCCCCACCCCCTCCCCTCCGTAACACGGCTAACTCTACTCCCTGCTGTTTGGTAAAATGAAGTCCTTTCATGCATCCTCAGGACTTTCACTTTGTCTGCAGAAGTAGCCAACTCATCATTTCCTTTTTGGTGGAAAGCGAGAGGTTACAGTTTCTGCATTAATTTCTTTTAAATATTTCCACAATGTAACAACCTAAGGATGAATGGAAGGAGATGAGAGATGGTCTGAGGCAAGGATTGCATGATTTGCAGAGCAAAAGTAACAAAACAAGTAACCAGAGCATAATTCTGACACTGTCCAAGCCTGGTAGCAATCATCTTGTTGCCTTCAGTGACGTTAGGCTTCCCCTCTGCAGCACCATCCTGTGCAATAAATACTCAAACATATTCAGTGACTCAGCTGCTATTCAAGTTGCCACTGGAGAAAAACTCTGGCTGCCTCCACAGGATAGAATCAGGGTAAACTTTGGATAGCACTTAGTAGTAAATAGTGAATAAAGTCATTACTATCAGGGAGTTTATTCTCATTTAGCCCAAGGCCCTTTTCCCTGCCCTGGCATTCCCAGACATGTGCCTGACCTGGCCTGTCTCGGAGGCCCCTGTGAGGTTTGTGCAACAACGCAGCCTTCACCCAGTGGCTCAAGAAAACACCAGGTTCCCACCATGGGAGGGGAATCAGGGTGGGATCCCAAGCCTTGCGAAGTTCCATGTCGATTTGGCCAGGCCCCAGGTAAGGCCATGAGAGCCTCAGCCCCTTCTGCTGGTGAATGCACAAATTGTTCATGGACCACTGCTGTGGGAAGCCCAGCAGAGCCATGGAGACAATGGCGCCAAGGAAGGGTTAACCAGTGTCATGGCTCAAAGAGCGTCCTCCCTCACTGCTTCACACATGCCATATTTCTTAGCAAAATTAACATATTAACACTGGCATGCTCCCACACACCGCCTTGGCCCTCCTCCAGGAAATCATAACCCAGCTATTTGGCACACAAGGCCGCAATTTTATTTACACAATCAACTTCTTGATAAACATAATACTTACAAAATATACCACACCCTTAAAATAAAAAAGGAAAAAGCTGGGGAGTGGGGGGGGGAAGAACTACAGTGACTTGACCTTCCCGGCCAGAAGGGCCGATACTGTTTTGATTTGATACCCCCATCCCCAAAGAAGTCACCTGTGGATACATGAGGGTTTGCCCTGGATTTAAGGCAAGGTCTTGCTTGGGAGAGACACAGAGATACTCTGTGGGGCTAGGAGCTGCCAGAGGGATTTGGTCTGGCTCAGGCATGTTTCCTCCTGGGCACCAGGGAGTGCAGGCAGAGTTGCCAGAACCCACTGCACCTGTGGCCTTTGGGGTCCCATCCTCGCCTACTCTCCTGGTGCCACCACTGCTCCTGGCTAGCACAGCTGCCGCTTTTGGAGGGGAAGGGAGCTCCATTATGCCAGTAAGCCCAGAACAGTTGGAGCTGGCCTCCTTTACTGCTTTTATCCTCTTCTTGACATGAATCTTGGCAGAGGAGTCTCTGTGTCTCTATGATCATTATAATTTTCAATTCTATCTCCCTTAGTTAAGCTAATGAACTGCAAGTGGAAGTTGCAGATTTTATTTTGAGAGGAAAACATTGCCCATTTTATGTGGCAACAAAATTTTCTGGAACAGTACTCCACTTTGCCACAGCACCAGTCAATTCAGCCTGGAAGCAGGTAAGCCAGGAAACATAAACCTTCAGCAGCCGCCCAGGGCATCCAGTGCCTTGGATGAAGTTCTGCCTAAACATCAGATAAAACTGCATCAGCCTTGCAGTGAACTAAGAAGCACACTTATGCATGCTGCTTTTATCTGGTGTCACCTGAACTCAGCTCCACCACCTTTTCCTTCACTTTTTGAGCTCACGTTTCTCCACTGACCCTTCAAAGCAATTGTCTTGTTTGGCTACTTGACAA
This sequence comes from Mesitornis unicolor, assembly GCF_000695765.1. Classification (NCBI taxonomy): domain Eukaryota; kingdom Metazoa; phylum Chordata; class Aves; order Mesitornithiformes; family Mesitornithidae; genus Mesitornis; species Mesitornis unicolor. The sequence goes on from NW_010168624.1 coordinate 38,045, forward strand.
GAGGCTCACAACCTCACTCCACCAACTATGTAGGCACTGGAGACTGGGGTGGCATCCAGTGCAAGCTTTCCAAGAGCCAGGGCTAACGGTTGTTTTGCTAAGCTTCAAACTCAACACATGAAGACAAGGAGATGCTTAAACGTAGCCTAAACCCCACTCGAGAGAAACTGCATGAGGAAAACTAATGAGCCAAGGGCATTAAACTGATTTATACCAGCTGAGGATCTGGACATATGTGCTTTATTCCTTGCAGTTAAGAAGATCTGTCTGAGGCTAATCAGCTTTTGACAGTTTGGGAAACAAAGATTTATTCTTTTTAAATTTTTGTTTTTGTTTTTTCCCACAAATAGGAAGAACCACCTTTAAATACCTAAGACACACTGCAATCATTTACACAGATAAACATCTTGATTCCTAGAGATAACAAGAGATGAATGGTTGGCCTCCAAAACCAAGCATTCATGACAGTTCTTGAAACAAGAACATTATTACTCTCCATTTCCACAACAATTTACATACAACTGCAAAGAACACCCTTCTCGTTTTGCAGCTGGAAAATCTACTGTAAACATGCTACCTGAAGAATTAACATAGTTCTTCAATACCCAGAGATGGGTGGGTGAGCATCTCCCCTGAGCCATTCTACTGGGCACATCTCAGGCTATGCGTCAGAGCCTTGACACTGATTTCTCTGGATAAACACCTGACTGACCACGGTATAAACATATGAGATGTGAAAGAAGGCCCCCTCCCAGGAAAGGACAGGAACACAGGACATCAGAGCCAAGCCCAAGGGAAGAAAGTCTGCAGGACTGGGTAGTCTTGTATCATGGCAAAAAGCATATCCTTGAAAGAAGGGCAGGGAGTTTCTGAAATAATCTAGTTGTTGCCTGCCAAACATTTTGTTTCTCTTCACAGGCTCGGAAAGGAGAACATGGGTCCACCTAAGCAGATTGCAAATGTGACGGAAATTTCTCAGGCTACCCATTACAAAACAACTACCAGGTTTCACACCTCTCTCTTACTCTCCAAAAAGTAGCAGCTGAAATGAGAGTCAGCAAAATCTGTAAAGAGGAGGTCTTGCCCTTTGGCTCATGTGGCCAAGTCACAGAGGGATTCTGGGCATACTACAGGATGCTACTCCAGCCAAAGAGCTTGTGGGTGCACTCTTATTTTTGTGGCATCCATTCCGTAAGGGTCTTGCACCTACCACTGTAACAAAACATTTGCAAAGAGTAATTTAGATCTATCTGCTACATATTCAGCTGCACACTAGCAAAAGACTTTCCTTGTATTGTGAAGCATTCCTTCAAACACCAGGTGTTGCCCAATTTCTCCAGAATGGCCACCTCCTACAATTGTATATTGAGTAGTACTACATATAATGACTTTCCACTAAAATCATTTTCATACCTAAGAACCTCATCTCTGATTTAAAGTAAGTTTTTATTCTCTGTGAATGCAAGGACCCGAGTGCCTCTGATGCAAAATACGGAAGGCAACTTTCGCCCAGTTTTATGTACTAAAATCTCAGGATTTCTAAAGCCAATCTCAAGATTAGAATTTTTTTGCATGCTAACATGACTACTGGCATATAAAAAAGAAACAGCTTTCAGTAAGCAGGTGGTTCATACAAGAAGATCTATAAACCAACGAACCAACTGAACTGGTTTGCTGAAAGTATGTTCAAGAAAAAGCTTCCTCAGTCTATCTGTTAATCTTACATAGCATACATTACCTCCAGAAACTAAACGTCTCATCAGGAGTGACACTTAGATGCCACGTATTTGCAGTTGCATGTAACCAGTTAGCACATTGCTGTCACTGCCATTTCGGCCTAGGCACACAGAATTGTGCTCCATCCGTAGAGATGGTCTATGCTGTTGGCTGTGTGCAGACTCCTGTGTAGCTGCAGCAGCATCAGCAGCTTTTCTACAGGGCAAAGGTGGGCTGAGGGGAGCCTACAGCAATCAGGCAAACCGTCTTGTCTAATGCAATCCATCCCAGAAGGGTCATACCACCAGCCAACAGCCTAGAGCATCTCTTTCTGTTGCTAAACACAGGGAGACAACACTGACAGGATCAAAAGTAGCAAGCAGTTAAGAGTCCCATGTTCTTGCCACCATTTGCAAAGTTAACAGGCTTTGCAAAACTGAGCAACCATTGGGAGAACATAGTTACTACCGGCAACCACTGCCCCTGCAGAGTAATGCTGGCATAAGGAGAAAATACAAGTTATCTTCTTGCCACCTGACCTTCACACCTCACAACTCATGTTGTCTTTGCTCGTCTCTCCTCCTGCGCTTCTGCCCCTAAGACAGAAACAAAGATCAGGGAGAGTCAGGGCCCGAACTAGAAGTATTACAATTCTGCAAGAAAGGACAGGGACCCTCAAGTTGAGGGACATTTCCAACAGATGCACTGATGATTTCTCAGAAACGGGCTCCAAATTAGCCTTGTCAAGCCTATTTCAGAGCCACAGGAGGGCAAGATGTGGAGGAGGACTTCAAGGGTGCTTTCAAACGAACTGAATTAGAGGTTTACCCAACCCCGCTCTTTCAGAAGTTTCTGAATAACGCACCAGCTTGAACCACTGGAAAGAAACAAATAAATGAGCTGGCAACTTTCACAGGGAGGAGCCTTGAAGCCCAGTTCCCAAGACCACGCCAACCAGCTCTGTGTGACAGCATACAGGAATGAAAATAGGTAGGTAACATTAACAGAAATACACTGAAACTTAATAACAGCAGCTTGTCAGGACATGCACCAAAGAGAAATGGCTCGTAATAGCTACAGCTTGTATTATGAATGTTTCATAGCCATCTGGTTAACAGAGCTGCCTAAATTCAACCGAAGTTTTGTGTATGCTCTGGAAGGAGACTGTCAAGCTGAAGTCCTAAGATCAGTATTAAAAAGAGACAAAAATGCCTTAGAATAACAATGCAGCAATGAAAAAAGCCCCTAATGAGCTCAGACTGCGTCCTCCTTCAGTGTAAAACAGCAAGGTTCACTCAGGACAAATGGAGTTATCCCATTTTACACCAGCTATAAGATCCAGCCCCACTGTATTAAGCTCTTCTCAGTTCTGTCATAACTTTCATGTGTTTATCAGTAGTTTAAAGCAAAGGTACAGTTAAAAAGAAGTAATCCCCCTACCTTTCCTCCCCTGATCTGATTCGCATATAAAATAGGCTTATGAACTCAATAATTATGGGAGGGATTCAGGGAGGCGAAAAGGCAGACACAAGAGCCCTTTTATTTTGCATCTTATTCACAATGAAAATTGGCATAGAAGTCAACCACATACATTAACATAGGTTGGGCAAGTTTAACTCTCATGAATACATTTCTGTGGAAAAACTATGTGACTATGGAAAAATCCCCTCTTTTTTGCCATTTGAAAAGATAACAGGCTTCTATGTGGAACATACCCCGAACCTGCCTGATTCAGACACATGGAAATACAAAGATGAATAAGGCTGAGTTTCCCATGCTAGGGGCCCCTGGAAACTGAGAGGGGAGGAAGAAGTTAAGGAGGCCCATTGACTCAGGAGAAGGACTTTCATCCTACAGGTGAAGGAAGTATTTGAAGGCATTCGTAACATTGCAGGCCTGTTCCAGAGCCCATTTAAGTCACTGGAAAACATCTCATTGACTTCACTGAAGTGTGGGTCAGGGCTAAACAGTTTTAAAATATAATCCAGTGTTATTTCTACATCACTGTGTAATGAGTGGGATTCAAAACAGTTCAAGTGTGCCCAGCCTCCTGACTTAACAGCTTTCTGTCCACGTTTCTGGTTGCTGACCTGGCTGCTGCTTGGGCTCAAAGTCTCAATATTGCACTGAGGAAGATTTGAGCTCAGGAATGACTTTTTGGAGGACCATCTCAGACTGCAGTGTGTACTAGACTGCATCCATGTCTAAGTCAGGCAACCTGAAGAAAATAAAACTTGGGCCAAATATACTGGAGCATCAACTGCACTTCTCTCCTCTCCTCCTTTCCTATATTTCTGTTGCCCCTCTCCATACTCAGGCTGAGGAGGGCTTTCTGTTACCTGGAGGGTTTGCAAAGAGCAGTGGGTGTGTCTGCTGGACAAAGTGGGCAATCCTTTGTCTGATTATATAAGTGCACCTGGCACCTAAAATCTGGAATTTAAAGCAGCCACGGAAACTTGCACTGAGATCCTCTGACCCAGCTGCAGTCCAGATGCAGCCATAAGAGTTCTGCAGAATTTCACAGTTACACAAAAATTGTGATTCTGCCTCATACATCCCTAATTGCGACCTACAAGCCATTGACATTCCCATAAAAAGCCCTTTGCCTTTGCTCACTGACATCGTACAATGCCAACTCTGCTACAGTGATGTATTTATGGCAGAGAATGGTAATCTCAGAATGACTATTTTCTTTTGAATGAACCAGTTTGCTTTATTATTAGCGTGTCTGATACTATAGTTTGCATTACAAGTCCTTCATCAGATCACTTCAGAATGATGTCATTGCACTAGGCCTTTAATATCTTGCTAATTAGTTTCATAAATTACTAACTAACTCTTTAAATAACCCATATTCGTATGGCAAGTCTCACCATACAGAAAACTCAGTGATCTCAGAAGAGGATATATCATAGAATTGTTCTCTCCTGGTAGGCAACAAAATTAAACAGTGGATAGGTGCAGGACAGGGAATTTTCCTCCATGATTAGCAGTTCAGAGCCCTTATTGCTGCCGTACATCCAAGTACCGCATGCTTTGCACCTGTCTAAACACAGAGTTTCCACTGATGTCAATGTGTGGAAGAAGCGAGGTATACAGATTCACAAATCAAGGGCAAAGGATCTCCAGAGCAGATCAAAAGGGAACATTCTCCCTCTGGGACAAGTCCATCCATAGTGCTAGCTCTGTTGCTTTAATGACAATTAATGCACATCGCCACTGACGTCATTGCTAAATTTGGCTCCACTGGAGACATGGGGTTTGGCAGGGATCAGCGAACAGGGATTTTTGCAAATTGTCCAATACTGACCACTTCCAGCAACACCAAGAAGCTGTCTTTCCCCCTTTTCTAACACAACTGTTTCCAAACAGGGCCTGGAAACAATGTCACACCTGGCACTAGCTTGACAGCTGGCAAAAGGTAACTATTTCTGAACCAGTTCTCCAAATGCACAATTCTCTGTTACTTACTGGGCTAGGCTGGAGAGAGGTCAGTAGGGCTTCAAGCAGATTTGTCTGACTGACCCTTCACTCATTGACCTGCTGTTTTTCCCTAGGAGCCAGCCTGATCACCACTTGCCTTGCAGCAAAGAATGACTTTCTTCTCACCTAACTCCCAACAATGGTGATATCTACATCTGCTCAGCCACATTCACCTCCCACTACAGTTAATGGAGTGAGTAGGCGCTTCTGGGAAGTAAATCATCTGGCCTACAGCAGATGCCTCCCTTAGGATGAGATCAGTATCACCCCCTGTCAGCTGCGAAGAGCATTTAGCTCTAGATCAGCTGTACATGTGCACATACAGCAAGGGGAACCCCATCCCAAGTGAGTGGTTAGATACCAAGATGCTGCAACAAATTAAAAGCACAGTCATTTTACACATACAATTGGCCTTGTGTGCATCCTTTGCTCCTTGCCACCTATTTTGCTTTGTTCTAAGCTGCCTTTTATAACTGACCTTAGAACAGGGAACCCACTGCTGTTCCTACACCTCCAATAAGCAACAAGAACATGAAGACCACCACGTGTGCACAGGTGATGGTACTGCTGTAGCACAAAGGCTTCAAGCAGAACTGGTTAGCCAAGTTCTTACACGTAGACATAGAGCGCCAATGGGGACCTTTGCAAATATCTCTGCTGGTCTCCTGGTAAGGTCAGTGTTTCACCAACCAGATTTCTGAACTTAGAAAGCTACATGGTTCTCTGGTATAATTTCAGGTATATTCCCATTGGGTTTGGCAGCACTGGTTAATCAAATATCATGCACTACCTCCCAAGAGAAAGATGTTATTTATTTTACCCACACAAAGTTTATGTTGTAATAGCCATCAACTTTCCATGGAAAGATCACGCTCTACTACTATACATCAGTCATTAGAGGCAGCTTCTAAACTTTAATAACTCCAAAGGAACAATAATTGTGACCCTTTCAATATTTTATATTTGCAGACAAGTGGAATGAACTCACTGGAATCAGCAGGTGGTGTATGTTCAGCTGCTCAGAGCAATATTCAGCTTGCCTATTCCCAGTGAGGGCAGCTGACATCAGAGAAGCAATGCCCTGTGAATATACCATTCAGCGGGTAGCAGAGCTCAGAGTTTGTACGGTAGACATCAAAGTGTTTTCTAACATGCAGACGTTTTCCATGCAGAGGTTGAGAAATGTGATGGACAAATCCCATGCTGTTTTTTTTCTTCATTTTCTCCTCCACAAACCTCCATTTCCTTGCCTTTTCTTATATGGAAGAATGATGCCATTAAAAATTATAACTATACTGATATAATTTAGTGTTACTCCACTGACTTCATAGAACTATGTCTGTTTACACAAGCTGCAAATTTCTCCCATCAATTTAAATCTATACAGATTTACATCATGGGGAATAGTGCTACATTTTTCCCATAGCTAATCAGCTTTTCAAAAGAACCCCCAACTATTAAACTTGGATTTGGAGATAAAGATTTCAGAGGATGCCTTCTCCCACCCTACCTTATGTCTTTCATCCCGCTCCTCTGTTTAGTAGAGGGTTCTCCTTCCCTTCCATTTTCATTTCATAAGACATCTCAAGAGACCTTGCTTTTGTCTTCCTATGGAATAAAAACCTCTCTATTTGCTATTAAATTAAATTCTTGTTTTTCCCTAGGGAAACACAATCAGAAGCACTAACCAGAAGCACTGTACCACCACCACATCTGCAAAAGATATTGTATTGTACTACGATCTTGTGCTGTTCTGCAGAGAAACACGAGGTTTCACATGACATTACCAACTGAGCTCATGCAAAACTTCCCTCTCATAAATAAGTACAGCACAATCTATACAGACAGACACTTCCCATTAAGAAGCAGTTTGCTAAGCAGCCTGGAGGAGTTAAATGCTTCTGAAAACTCAACAGTCACATCTCTTCTGCAGGACAATATGCTGACTGAGCCTGATTTTGGGTTACGCTGAATTATCCTGAAGAGCCAGGTGACTTAAGTGCCAAATTCCTTACTACATTTACTGATTTAATTTAACCACTGAAGTTCTCCAGGCTTTTTTGGAAGCACCAGTTCCGATTTCAGGAACCAGTATGTCCAAGACAATCCCACAGGCTGAACATTGTCATTAAAAGTATGACCTGTTTCTGCTTGAGGCAAGCAATGGAGTCCCTGCAGGAGTGGTAGTGAATTAAGTGGCTGTACCATCCATCTCAGCAGTGGCTCTGTACTATGAAGCAAGACCCAAGACCACAGGAGATCTCTGAGGCCATGGAAAAAGTCTTACATTTCTTCCAATAAATTCTGAGCTTGATACTGCCTAGTGACCTGCAAGACATGTGGAGGATACATTTTCTAGATGAATCAAGGAGAGAGCTATCAAGATGATCAGGAACTGGAGCTCATTATGACCAAGGAGAGGCTGAGAGAATTAGATTTGTTCAGCCACTAGGAGGGAAGAGGAAGGGGAGACCTTATTCCTGTCTCAGCTACCTCAGAGACAGTACCAAGAAGACAGAGTCAGGCTCTTCTTGAAGGTGCACAGCTCTGCTGGTCATCGCACCAACAACTCACATCTCCTAAAAAGCACCCCAGTAAGGTTCTCCTGAAACCCACCTTTTCCAGCATTATGTGTACATGCCATTTTGTATGCCGCTTTCTATATGATCTCCTGCTCTGAGATCAATGTTTCCATCCTGTTCCTCTTTCCTCAAGACTGCTAACTTGCTAGAGCTTAAGCTGCTTCTCAAACAGCCCCCATCCCACTTAGCCTGTATCCTGGGATTTTCTTTCATGAAAAAGGTACTGTAAAGTCTCTGGACCCTGTGCGATGATTTACACCTTTTCATCTCGTGTAGAAAGCCTGCCGTGTATGTGATGATACCATTCAGCTCCGTTTACCTGAGAACTTAAAAAAATACCATCAGAGGTTGTTTTTTCCATATGGGTAAATAGTAGGGGTTGGAGTATTCCTTATGGGAAATCTGGAACAGTCGCACTCTGTCAGCCTGACATTTCCTGCTGTAATTGAAACTTTTGATGTTAAAAATTCCATTTACACAGTTTCTCTCTAAGCCAGGCAGGGAGAAGGGCAGAGGTGGGTGCAGTGTTAGCACACAGTTTCCCCAACTCCTCCAATGCAGCCAGTTAAACTATAGCAGTTGAGACGCATAGATGTAAGGGAAGGAATATGAGGAAGGAAATACCAGCTGAGTTAGGTAATTTGGGTCAGAGGAAGCCAGGTGTAGTTACAGAGGCAGGTACAGATTAAATCACCTTGAGACTTTAGGTCTTCACATCTGCCCATACCCCTACTCAGTAGGATAAGGAGAGGTGCAGCCACATGGTGCTGTATTCACAGGGGATGTGTGTCTTGGACATCTGAGCTCAGAAATCTAGGCAGAGGAGCCCACTGGTGCCAAATGTAAGCTTATCCCAGCACCAGTTCCATACCCCATCATAATCTTATGCCTGAGGATCAGCACAAACCTGCTTCCTACTCAAGCCAGTCCAGCAGCCCCAGCCAGTGTTGACTCATTTTATCCACAGGGCTTCTTCCAGCTGGGGCCACAGCTCACCGGTCCATAGGGGTTTCACCCAGCATGACTTGCCCAGTTTCAGCTCTGCAGCAGCCGCCAGCTTAAATCCTTCCTCTGCCTCTAGCTCTTCCCCACCCCGGGAGCTCCTGTCATGCCCAGCCCTCAAGCGAGCCAGATGCCTATCCTCATCCTCCTCCATGAAACTCCAGCAGACTCCTCAGGGGTGAAGAGCAGCAGCAAGAAACATCTGAATGCTGGTATCAATGCTGGTCCCAGCTCACGCTAACAGTAAATACATTAATAAGATAAAGTACAGGACAAAGTGGAACCCTGTGAATAATGGACATAATTGCATTAGCTAGTCAAAGTAACTTTATGTTAAGAAATATTTTGGCATGCCATGAAAAGTTTAAATACTGTCACACCCCAACAGTTACAAAAGTCAAAGGCAACATAACATAAACTTTTTTTTAACTGTTACATGCATTTGCATAAAAATGCTTCTTCAGAATGTTAATGCAACAGTGCTTCCCTGTTTCATTTTTTGCTGTTTTCCCTTTTGATGCAACTTTCTTGCACCCTCAAAAGCACAAAGTAGAACAGGAAACAGTTCTGCATGCGACTGTTTTCTCAGGCACCTTAAATTTAAGGCTCAATACTTTCAGCTTCTTTCGCATACCCAAAGACAAGACAGTGAAAAAAACAAGTACCTAGACTCACCAATCATTTCTGAAAATCTGTATTTTCATTGTCAGATATGCATCAGACCCTCCAGCCATGACAGCAACAGCCACAATAACAAGCAAATTACATTAATCATTATTCTTCCTAGCAATCCTTACAAGCAATGGGCAGCATGGGGTGAGAAAACCAAGGCTGGATCTACAGAAACAGATATTTCAGAAAGGAAACAAATGAGGTATTTGAACAGCCATTCAGACTAATTCTCATTTCCAACTGTAACTTAAATGACAACTCACTATAAACTCTATCTACTCCCTGGAGTTCCACAGAAAGTTCATTCAGGTACAGAAGTAGAGAAAACTTTCAGATGCTCATTTTTATTTAAATATTTAATTTAGATATTTATGGAGAAAGATCTGAATTTCTCCATTAAAAAAGCTGCTTTACTTTTAAGTTCACTTTATTTTTGAAACAAATACACTTAAAAGTTTCAAAAACTAATAAATATTTTGTTTCAGAGTGCACAATATAGTTTTTGACAGAATTAATATCTTGGGGAAAATTCATTGAGAAAGACCTAAAAAAAACAGAATTGCCAGTGATCCCAGTGCCTACCAGTTGTTCTTATATCTCTCATCAAGGAATCTTTCATAAGAAAGCTCAAAATAGGTGTTCCAGTTTTCCCAGGCAAAGTTGAGTTGATGAACTGCATAAAGATTTTTTTTTTCTACTACAATGGTGTCTAGAAGCCTCCTAAGACTGTGGCATGTGAGTGCCCCATTGTACAGAAGACAGCCCCTTATTTGCAGGGCTCACAATCAAAACAGAAACAAAGATGGGAAACCAGAAATAACGTGATTTGCCCAGTGCCATAGAGTTGACTGACAGCAGCAGTACAAAAAGAGTCTGGTTCACTCTGACTCTTCCTTCAGTGACCTATCTGATAGGAGCTTATGGTCAGACTTGCTGAATAAAGCCTTTATTTTGGTTTCTCCTGCCTTATTTTTGCTTCACAAGCTGGCAGAGGGTTGAAGAACAGCAGCAAGTACAAATGTAATGGTCTTCAGCAAATACCTTAGGGGAACCAAGGAAGATCTTTATATTGATCTTGATTTTTGTCCACCTGGAAGAAAGGACAACTCCTAGTTTGCCACTAGCAGGAGCCACGTACCTCAAACTATTATCTGTGAGATAAATTAAAAAGCTAAGGAGGAAAAAGAGATACCAGGTAAATAGAAAAAGAGAAAGTGCTGTCAGGAACCAATGGCAATACTCAACATAAGAGTTGTGGGAGTCTCTGGTCTACTGCTATGGCTAAACATTTGTCCGAATGACAGCACATGGTGGAAAATTATGTGAGATGGGCCAGAACTAAGACATGATTGATGAGTCTTGGAAGAGCAGGACCTGGCTCTCCAATGTTGGTTTTGTAACCTTTGATCTTTATAGCCACGCATTATAAAGCGGTTTCAACTTGTAACTAAATTCCTAACATACTCAGCTGTAAAATCCAGATATAGCCTGAGTAATAAAACAAATACATAAACTGAAACTTAGGCGAGAGTAATCTTTTATTGTCACTTAATCCTGGGAACATCTAGAGCTTGTTATACTAGATTGAACAGGAAAATGTAATTTTAAGAGCAGTACGAAAGGATTTTGGCTGGAAAAAAATTAACTGAGCTGTACAGCCTACGTCATTAATCCTATCTGGATCACCAATTTACAGTGCCTCTAAAGAGCATCACAGAACAGGCACCTTTCAAACTGTTACACATACCATAATGATATCGTATGATGTTCATGAAATATGTCTTCTATCGCTTTGTGTATCAGAGCCACGGGCCTTCTGCAAAAACATCATTCTGCGAACAGTGTATATAACCAATAAATCAAGGCAGTTGCACAAGCCACAACTTAGGTGGCACTAATTAGATCAGTGGAAGTTATGATCCAACATAATTATCACTACTACCCCACCTATGTTTAATTTCAGCATTTCTTCCTATCTTTCCCCCAGAGGGTCAATAGGAGAGTTAAACTACATGCTGCAACAGTGTCAGTCTCCAGAGGCAGCACGAAAGAGGAATGTTTGGTAATTATACGAGGGCAAGTAAGGGGAAGGGGACTATCATGAGATGTGATCAGATACCATGCAACAGAGGGAGAAAGAAAGAAATTCACCCTTTGCCCCTTACACATCTCACACCTTTGCAACAGTGCAAGAGGTCTAGGCTTTGTGCTGCCTGATCTGACCCACCAGTCCCTATTTAGCAAGGTATTTATATACAGAAATCACTGTAAGCATATAGAAAGTCATACAAAGTAAACCTGATTTCCAGGATCTTACATACATATTGCAAATGGCCCAAAAGGCACAGCCCAGGGGAGGGAAAGAAGGGTCAATGTACTGCGATGAGACTTGAAGCGTCTCTGACCACATCTATAATAGCAAATAGTGCAGATCAAGAGAAATGGATACTTAGGTAGAAACAATTAGTGTCAAGGACCTGACATCCACACTGTGCGTTTCCACTCTGTATGTGCTTTACTTCAGACTAGCTGCAGTTTTGGCAGTAGCAACCAGCACAGGCTCTCACAGAATCACAGAATCACAGA